>NC_086444.1:161085888-161156479 GCF_028390025.1 Pseudophryne corroboree | reverse complement strand
CTGTGAAGCCCCAGCGTCATGCTGTGGACTTACCGGATGCGGGGGAGGACTTTTGCTCTTGGGAACTGGCTGTATGCTGCAGCTTTTTCCCTCTACCTTTGCCTCTCGGCAGAAAGGATGCGCCTCGAGCCCTCTTGTGTTTATGGAAAGGACTGTACTTGATAATACGGTGCTTTCTTTTGCTGTGGGGTAGCCTGTGGCAAAATGTTGATTTCCCAGCCGTAGCTGTGGAAACGAGGTCTGAAAGACCATCCCCAACAGTTCCACCCCTCAGCAAAATATTGTCCCTATCCAGGGTATCAATATTATCCGACAGGGAATCTGACCACGCAGCAGCAGCACTGCACATCCATGCTGATGCAATCGCTGGTCGCAATATAATGCCCGTGTGTGTATATATAGCTTTTAGGGTAGCTTCCTGCCTTCTATCAGCAGGATCCTTTAGGGCGGCCGTATCCGGAGACGGTAGTGCCACCTGTTTTGATAAACGTGTAAGCGCTTTATCTACCCCAGGGGATGTTTCCCAACGTGACCTATCCTCTGGCGGGAAAGGGTACGCTGCCAATAACCGTTTAGAAATTATCAATTTCTTATCGGGGGAAGTCCAGGCTTCCTCACACACCTCATTTAATTCCTCAGATGCAGGAAAAACTACTGGTAGTTTTTTCTCACCGAACATAATACCCTTTTTTGTGGTACCTGGGGTACTATCAGAAATGTGTACTACATTTTTCATTGCCTCAATCATGTAACGGGTGGACCTATTGGAGGGTACACTAGTCTCATCGTCGTCGACACTGGAGTCGGTATCAGTGTCGACATCTGTGTCTGTCATCTGAGGTAGCGGGCGTTTTAAAGCCCCTGATGACATTTGAGACGCTGGAACAGTCACAAGCTGAGTAGCCGGCTGTCCTATGTCGTCAAACCTTTTATGTAAGGAGCTGACACTGTCACGTAATTCCTTCCATAAGTCCATCCACACAGGTGTCGACCCCTCAGGGGGTGACAACACATTTACAGGCATTTGCTCTGCCTCCACATCATTTTCCTCATCATACATGTCGACACAGCGGTACCGACACACAGCACACACACAGGGAATGCTCTGACAGAGGACAGGACCCCACAAAGCCCTTTGGGGAGACAGAGGGAGAGTATGCAAGCACACACCAGAGCGCTATATACCACAGGGATATCACCTATAAAGAGTGTTTTCCCCATATAGCTGCATATATATATTATACTGCGCCTAAATTTGTGCCCCCCCCCTCTCTTTTTTACCCTTTCTGTAGTGCAGGACTGCAGGGGAGAGCCAGGGAGCGATCCTTCCAGCGAAGCTGTGAGGGAAAATGGCGCCAGTGTGCTGAGGGAGATGGCTCCGCCCCTTTTTCGGTGGGCTTTCTCCCGCTATTTTAATATTTCTGGCAGGGGTTAATATACACCTATATAGCCTCTGGGGCTATATATGGTGTCAGTTTGCCAGCCAAGGTGTTATTTATTGCTGCTCAGGGCGCCCCCCCCCCCCCAGCGCCCTGCACCCATCAGTGACCGAAGTGTGTGGTGTGCATGAGGAGCAATGGCGCACAGCTGCAGTGCTGTGCGCTACCTTGGAGAAGACAGAAGTCTTCAGCCGCCGATTTTCCGGACCTTCTTGCTTCTGGCTCTGTAAGGGGGACGGCGGCGCGGCTCCGGACGACGAGGCGGGTCCTGTGTGCGATCCCTCTGGAGCTAATGGTGTCCAGTAGCCTAAGAAGCCCAAGCTACCACCACTTAGGTAGGTTCGCTTCTTCTCCCCTTAGTCCCTCGGTGCAGTGAGCCTGTTGCCAGCAGGTCTCACTGTAAAATAAAAAACCTAAATTATACTTTCTTTCTAGGAGATCAGGAGAGCCCCTAGTGTTCATCCAGCTCAGCCGGGCACAGAAATCTAACTGAGGCTTGGAGGAGGGTCATAGGGGGAGGAGCCAGTGCACACCAGATAGTCCTAAATCTTTCTTTAGATGTGCCCAGTCTCCTGCGGTGCCGTCTATTCCCCATGGTCCTTACGGAGTTCCCAGCATCCACTAGGACGTCAGAGAAATATGTATGTGTGTATGGTTTATGTGTGTGTAGGCATGCATGTACTATATCTCTCTCTCTCACTCTCTCTCGCTCTCTCTCTCTCTCTTCTCCATCCGTAGCACCCCCGACCCTCTGTCTCCCACCCAGATTCCCCTCTCCTGCTCTCTCTCTCCTCAATCTCTAATCCCCCCCCCCTTCTCTATCCGTAGCACCCCCGACCCCTGTCCCCCACCCAGATTCCTCTCTTCTGCTGGCTCTCTCTCCTCACAGCTCCAACCCCCTCTTCCATCTGTGGCATCCCCGACCCCCTGTCCCCCACCCAGATTCCCTTCTCCTGCTCTCTCTCTTCACAGCTCTAAAGCCCCCCTTCTCTATCCGTAGCACCCCCGACCACCTGTCCCCCACCCAGATTCCTATCTTCTGCTCACTCTGTCTCCTCACAGCTCCAACGCCCCACCCCCTTCTCCATCTGCGGTATCCCAAACCCCTGCCCCCCTCCCAGATTACAATCTTCTGCTTGCTGTCTCGCTTCACAGCTCTAAATCTCCCCATCTCCATCCATGGCACCCCCGACCCCCTGTCCCCCACCCAGATTCCCTCTCCTGCTCGTTCTGTCTCCTCAAAGCTCCAATCCTATCCCCACCCCACGCACACAGGTTCAATTCTCCTGCTCTCTCTCTCTCCTCACATACTCCTCCCCCATCCACGGCACCCCCGCTGTCCCGCAAATCTACTTGCAGCTCCTGGATTTCCGCTGTCTGCACCCCCTCCAGGGAGACAGTCCAGTCAGTGCACAGTATCACTGCTCAGTGCTCAGTGTCTTGTGCTGCATCATGCTGCTGTGTCAGTTCTCAGTATCACTGCTCAGTAGTATCATCAGTGCTCAGTATCACTGCTCAGTAGTATCATCAGTGCTCAGTATCACTGCTCAGTAGTATCATCAGTGCTCAGTATCACTGGTCAGTGCTCAGTTTCTTGTGCTGCATCGTGCTGCTCAGTGTCAGTTCTCAGTATCACTGCTCAGTAGTATCATCAGTGCTCAGTATCACTGCTCAGTGCTCATTGTCTTGTGCTGCATCGTGCTGCTCAGTGTCAGTTCTCAGTAATATCAGTGCTCAGTATCAGTGCTCAGTAGTATCATCAGTGCTCAGTATCACGCAGAGGCGTAAGTTCATACCAGACGCCCGGAGGCGGTATGCATGGTGTTGCCCCCCCCCATGGCTCCAGCCTGCGCATATGCCAATGACCGTTGGCGCATGAGCAGTCGGACAGCTGAGGGGTCAAGGGAGGAAGCAATGTTGCAACATTACTTCTTAGTGAGTGCTGGGGTGGGCTCTGATATCCCAGTAACTCCCCAGTGGTACATCAGGGTAAATAAAGATTCCAAGGTAGGAGTCGGTGTCCAGGACTCTGCACAGAAGCTGGGGCTACTGTCAGAGATTATGGGTCTCAGTACAGATGACACAGCCAGGGACCCCTAAGTCCAGGCCTGGTACATTAATACCGGCATACTCCCATGATGGTGATCACTGGCTTAGATGGGCTAAACAAGTCCCCTGATATTCTGCACTATTTACATGGTTTATCTATGCCATAATCTCCACTCCCATCACTAAGGGGCCCATTTATCATTGTATCATTGTATATTTGTGGCTATATCCCCAGAAACACCCTTTTTTGG
The DNA here is from genome assembly GCF_028390025.1 of Pseudophryne corroboree. NCBI lineage: Eukaryota > Metazoa > Chordata > Amphibia > Anura > Myobatrachidae > Pseudophryne > Pseudophryne corroboree. The sequence continues at coordinate 161,152,740 of NC_086444.1, read as the reverse complement.
GGGGTTAACCACAGATATTAAGTATCCCCCAAAATGTAAGAAGGAGGGACTGCAGCAGATATTTGCAGATACCTGCTGTAATCGCTCCATTCCCGCTGGCATCCGCATCCCGCATAGGTTTCTATGGAGGATGAGATGCTGCCTGATTTACCAATATCTGGAATGCGATGCATTCCCGATATAGTCGCTCGCAGCTAGCACCATCTGAAGATGGTGGTAGCCCATTGTAGCCTATGGGCTACACATCACACCTGTGGCCGGGCAAAGGGCAGTGGCTCTTTGAGGAAGCACCTGTGTGCGAAACGCGTTAGAGAATTGCCTTTCACCCTGCCAAGTGATCAGCGACATTGTTTGGGATCAACCCTGCCGGATTGGGAGCTAAGGACAACCAACGAGACCTCCTACACACCTGCCGCTCCAGCTGAACTGCAATCAAAGGAGACGCGGCTAGCAAGGTGGAGAGTCTATTCTGAAAATTGTCCACATACAAGCGGCCCCACTCACGTTGAGGGTTAGAAACCATCCAGCACCGCTACCACCACGGAGGACGGACGGGGAGAAGGAAAGCAAACCAGCATCGCTGTGCACGGCGAGGATCTCCCCATCACGTCTGCATCCACGGACACGGTGGTAAGCGGCTCTATTGATCTTCTGATGGCAAAAGACAGAGGTGACTGTTCAATATTAATCCTTCTGGATCTCTCGGCAGCATTTGATACCGTGGACCACGGGCTTCTGATTGAGCGACTGATACACTTCTGTGGTCTGGATGGCACAGTCCTAAACTGGTTCAAATCATTTCTCACAGGCAGGTCACAGAGAGTATCATCTGGATTATACTCATCACCACCAGTGCCATTGCCATGTGGTGTCCCACAAGGTTCTATACTATCCCCCATGCTTTTTGCAGTATACATGCTCCCATTGGGCGAAATAATCAGGCGCCATGGCCTGGTCTACCACTGCTATGCAGATGATACACAACTGTACTTGTCCTTTGCTCCGGGCACTGATAACCCAGTAGCAACCCTGAATGGCTGTCTAGCTGAACTACAGGAGTGGATGAGCGCCAGTTGGCTGCGACTGAACCCGGATAAAACAGAGGTCCTTATAATACGACCGCAACATCAAAGGACAAGACTGCAGCATAGCCAACCAACTGGACTTACACTCGGGGATTCAGAATTACAGACCAGTGATCATGTGCGGAATCTTGGCGTTGTCCTGGATGATGGCTTGACACTTAAACATCAGATATCAGCCACAATCAAATCCTCATTCTTTCACCTGAGGAACATAGCCAGAATCAAGCACTTAATTCCCTCAGATGATATGCCAAAAGTCATACATGCATTTGTATCATCTCGATTAGACTACTGTAATGCCCTCTACCTTGGTCTACCAGCAAAAGAATTGCAACGCTTACAGCTGGTGCAAAACACAGCTGCCAGGCTGTTAACCAACCAGCCCCGTTCCAGCCACATAACACCCATCCTCTACTCCCTTCACTGGCTGCCTGTAAGATGGCGAATCCTCTTCAAGATTGGCTTACTGAGTTTCAAAGCATTACATGACCAAGGCCCAAGGTACCTGAAACAGCTTCTGATCCCATACTGCCCCACTCGATTACTGCGATCTGTAGATGAAGGACTTTTAGCAGTACCTAGAATCTACCGTAATTCATCTGGGGGTCGAGCTTTTAGTCATGCGGCTCCGACTCTATGGAACTCACTTCCCAGCACAGTGCGAGAGGCCCCAACTATAGAATCCTTCAAAAGTAGACTCAAGACTTTCCTGTTTACTCAAGCATTTCCATAGTATCTCTTTTAGTATCTTCATGCTTCTGTATTTTATGAAAAATGTACTTCATTATTTTTCTGTACTATATTATGCTGTGTATCTGTTAAGCGCCTTGAGTCCTATTGGAGAAAGAGCGCTATATAAATAAAATTATTATTATTATTATTATTATTATTTAGAAACTGTCAGTCTATGGACTTTGCAATTATATGAATGAGAACTGTGGTCCTATGCTAAAGACTGAGTTCTAATACAACGAAGATAAGCAATATTCAATGCTGTGGAAACTGTGTCTTTAAACAGAGAACTGAGTTTTCACCTTGGAAAATCACCGTTTAAACGTTGTGGATACATAAATTATGTTGCATTTTAATCCAGGAGTGTAACTATTAATTGTCTCTGATAGATTTGAGCACTTGATGTCTAAAACAGAGAAATATCATCATTTTTATTATTATAAAATAATTTTTTAGAATGTGCCCCTAATGAGTATGCATACTTAATTTTTTATTATATTGTTGTATGAGATATAACGTTTGTACTAAAATAAACACCAGAGAAGTGAAAAACACGTGTTTTTATTCATATACGCACCTGGAGAAATAGCGCAATCAGTCACTTTTTTTTTTTCTTGCCACTGTGCAGTGCGATCTTAGCTGACCGCGCATGCGCAGAAGCCACGGCAGCCACCACAGCACATCACAGGGACGAGCTCCTTTCGGAGCCCTGTTCCTGCATGTGCACATTAATACATTTGGGTGATAGGATCACATATTGCAATGCGATCCTAGGTGATAAGATCCCGCCCAGATCGCATTGAATATGCAATCCATGATAAATGGCTCTTAAGTCACTGTATCTTTAAGGCCCAGGAACAGGTCCTACTCTGCACTCCTGTATGCTGCAGCACTGAATTACAGTATAAGGAGCAAGTCATAATCGGTATACTTTACATTGAATTAGTGCTGCAGTATACACAGTGCAGTGTATGATAACCTGTCAGCAGCAGCAGCAGCACAAATAAACAGTAGGATGCAGTGCCATTACCTTTGTAGGGTCCTGACCTCCTGTTGGGGCAGTGAGCAGGGGCAGGGGGGCTCTGAACACCAGGATGCCCAAACTTACAGACTTTTTCTTCTGTCTGTGCAGGAGGGCATCATGCTGCTGGTACTAGATGCCGGCAGCCTCGCTCCTCACACACGTGGATCACAGGCAGTAGGGGGTCCTCCCAGGGGTTGCTGAGAAACGACATCAGCGACTGCAACAAATCACTTTTGGAATGTGAGGAGAGACAGATCTCTCTGCAGCGTCTGCACCTTTCACAAGTGGCTTGCTGCAGTCACTGTTGTCGATGCTCAGCATTCCCCCCACCCATTATGAAGAGCACATACTGTTAGTTCAGCCTCTGACCTCTGCTTCCAGTGTCTCACAGTACAGCCGTTCCGCCCCCTCTCTCTGCACACTCGCACTGTCTCCCTAACATCCTCTCACTTAGTCAGGGTCCTGGCCACGACCAGAGCACTCAGGAAAGCACTGAGTCGCTCTTTTAAAGCAGTGAGAGCACGGAACCTGAAGACACTGTGGAGGAGGTGCCCCCTTCAGGGCTGAGAGCCCGGCTGCATCCGACTCCGTCGTTTCCGGCAGTTCCGCCCCTGGTATCACGGGTTAGCGCTCAGTGCTCAGTGTCTTGTGCTGCATCGTGCTGCTCAGTGTCAGTTCTCAGTATCACTGCTCAGTAGTATCATCAGTGCTCAGTATCACTGCTCAGTAGCAGGGGTGTATGTACCCATTGGCCAGGATGGCACTCGCCAGGGGCGCCAGCCGAGGAGGGGGCGCCGACCAGCAGTGACACCCTCAGCCAATGGGTGGACTCACTTAGTAGTGGCATTGCATGGGCTGGTGGTTCGCACAGCAGCCAGGAGTTGGTGCCGGTGTTTGGCACCGCAATACCACACAGTGAAGATACTCAAAATAAACTACTAGAATGGTTTTCTTAATATATCACTACATCACCACTACTAGATAGTGCGCATAGATACCTTTTCACTGCCATTAATATTTCATTATACCCCATGGCCGTGGGTGGCATCGCCGGGTGATGCCCCTCCTTGGCCGCGCCATGCACTGCTTATTTCTTCACATTGTGACAAGGATTACTGTGTGGGCATGATGTGTAAGGGGCACTTGTGTGTGACAAAATGTGTATAAGGGGTTACTACTATGTAACGTAATTTGAATTGGGAGTAATATTGGGGGTCATTCCGAGTTGTTCGCTCGTTGCCGATTTTCGCAACGGAGCGATTAAGGCAAAAATGCGCATGGTACGCATGCGCTAAGTATTTTAGCACAAAACTTAGTAGATTTACTCACGTCCGAACGAAGAATTTTCATCGTTGAAGTGATCGGAGTGTTATTGACAGGAAGTGGGTGTTTCTGGGCGGAAACTGGCCGTTTTCTGGGAGTGTGCGGAAAAACGCAGGCGTGTCAGGGAAAAACTCGGGAGTGTCTGGAGAAACGGGGGAGTGGCTAGCCGAACGCTTGGCGTGTGTGTGACGTCAAACCAGGAACGAAACGGCCTGAGCTGATCGCAATCTGTGAGTAGGTCTGGAGCTACTCAGAAACTGCTAAGAAATTTCTAATCGCAATTCTGCAAATCTTTCGTTCGCTATTCTGCTAAGCTAAGATACACTCCCATAGCGTGTGCAATGCTGCTAAAATCTGCTAGCGAGCGAACAACTCGGAATCACCCCCATTGTGCGGTCATGTCCCTTTTCGACAACATCATGCCCCTTTTTTGCATATACACCTTCCCTAATTCGAATATGGGGGGGTGCACCAGTCCCTTACTTTGCCAGGGGCGCCAGGGACCCTAGATACACCTCTGCTCAGTAGTATCATCAGTGCTCAGTATCACTGCTCAGTGCTCATTGTCTTGTGCTGCATTGTGCTGCTCAGTGTCAGTTCTCAGTAGTATCAGTGCTCAGTATCACTGCTCAATAGTATCACCAGTGCTCAGTATCACTGCTCAGTAGTATCATCAGTCCTCAGTATCACTGGTCAGTGCTCAGTGTCTTGTGCTGCATATTGCTGCTGTAGAGTGCTGTGGTAGTGTCCTGTCACTGTGCATAGGTCATCAACATTCCAGTCACAGTGGTATCTGGTATCTATTAGGGATGTGCACTTGAAATTTTTCGGGTTTTGTGTTTTGGTTTTGGGTTCGGTTCCGCGGCCGTGTTTTGGGTTCGACCGCGTTTTGGCAAAACCTCACCGAATTTTTTTTGTCGGATTCGGGTGTGTTTTGGATTCGGGTGTTTTTTTCAAAAAACCCTAAAAAACAGCTTAAATCATAGAATGTGGGGGTCATTTTGATCCCAAAGTATTATTAACCTCAAAAACCATAATTTCCACTCATTTTCAGTCTATTCTGAATACCTCACACCTCACAATATTATTTTTAGTCCTAAAATTTGCACCGAGGTCGCTGAATGACTAAGCTAAGCGACCCTAGTGGCCGACACAAACACCTGGCTCATCTAGGAGTGGCACTGCAGTGTCACGCAGGATGGCCCTTCCAAAAAACACTCCCCAAACAGCACATGACGCGAAGAAAAAAAGAGGCGCAATGAGGTAGCTGTGTGAGTAAGCTAAGCGACCCTAGTGGCCGACACAAACACCTGGCCCATCTAGGAGTGGCACTGCAGTGTCACGCAGGATGGCCCTTCCAAAAAACACTCCCCAAACAGCACATGACGCAAAGAAGAAAAAAAGAGGCGCAATGAGGTAGCTGTGTGAGTAAGATAAGCGACCCTAGTGGCCGACACAAACACCTGGCCCATCTAGGAGTGGCACTGCAGTGTCACGCAGGATGGCCCTCCCAAAAAACACTCCCCAAACAGCACATGACGCAAAGAAAAAAAGAGGCGCAATGAGGTAGCTGTGTGAGTAAGCTAAGCGACCCTAGTGGCCGACACAAACACCTGGCCCATCTAGGAGTGGCACTGCAGTGTCACGCAGGATGGCCCTTCCAAAAAACACTCCCCAAACAGCACATGACGCAAAGAAAAAAAGAGGCGCAATGAGGTAGCTGTGTGAGTAAGCTAAGCGACCCTAGTGGCCGACACAAACACCTGGCCCATCTAGGAGTGGCACTGCAGTGTCACGCAGGATGGCCCTTCCAAAAAACACTCCCCAAACAGCACATGACGCAAAGAAGAAAAAAAGAGGCGCAATGAGGTAGCTGTGTGAGTAAGATAAGCGACCCTAGTGGCCGACACAAACACCTGGCCCATCTAGGAGTGGCACTGCAGTGTCACGCAGGATGGCCCTTCCAAGAAACACTCCCCAAACAGCACATGACGCAAAGAAAAAAAGAGGCGCAATGAGGTAGCTGTGTGAGTAAGCTAAGCGACCCTAGTGGCCGACACAAACACCTGGCCCACCTAGGAGTGGCACTGCAGTGTCACGCAGGATGGCCCTTCCAAAAAACACTCCCCAAACAGCACATGACGCAAAGAAGAAAAAAAGAGGCGCAATGAGGTAGCTGTGTGAGTAAGCTAAGCGACCCTAGTGGCCGACACAAACACCTGGCCCATCTAGGAGTGGCACTGCAGTGTCACGCAGGATGGCCCTTCCAAAAAACACTCCCCAAACAGCACATGACGCAAAGAAGAAAAAAAGAGGCGCAATGAGGTAGCTGTGTGAGTAAGATAAGCGACCCTAGTGGCCGACACAAACACCTGGCCCATCTAGGAGTGGCACTGCAGTGTCACGCAGGATGGCCCTTCCAAAAAACACTCCCCAAACAGCACATGACGCAAAGAAGAAAAAAAGAGGCGCAATGAGGTAGCTGTGTGAGTAAGATAAGCGACCCTAGTGGCCGACACAAACACCTGGCCCATCTAGGAGTGGCACTGCAGTGTCACGCAGGATGGCCCTTCCAAAAAACACTCCCCAAACAGCACATGACGCAAAGAAGAAAAAAAGAGGCGCAATGAGGTAGCTGTGTGAGTAAGCTAAGCGACCCTAGTGGCCGACACAAACACCTGGCCCATCTAGGAGTGGCACTGCAGTGTCACGCAGGATGGCCCTTCCAAAAAACACTCCCCAAACAGCACATGACGCAAATAAAAATGAAAGAAAAAAGAGGTGCAGATGGAATTGTCCTTGGGCCCTCCCATCCACCCTTATGTTGTATAAACAGGACATGCACACTTTAACCAACCCATCATTTCAGTGACAGGGTCTGCCACACGACTGTGACTGAAATGACGGGTTGGTTTGGACCCCCACCGAAAAAGAAGCAATTAATCTCTCCTTGCACAAACTGGCTCTACAGAGGCAAGATGTCCACCTCATCATCATCCTCCGATATATCACCGTGTACATCCCGCTCCTCACAGATTATCAATTTGTCCCCACTGGAATCCACCATCTCAGCTCCCTGTGTACTTTGTGGAGGCAATTGCTGCTGGTCAATGTCTCCACGGAGGAATTGATTATAATTCATTTTAATGAACATCATCTTCTCCACATTTTCTGGAAGTAACCTCGTACGCAGATTGCTGACAAGGTGAGCGGCGGCACTAAACACTCTTTCGGAGTACACACTTGTGGGAGGGCAACTTAGGTAGAATAAAGCCAGTTTGTGCAAGGGCCTCCAAATTGCCTCTTTTTCCTGCCAGTATAAGTACGGACTGTCTGACGTGCCTACTTGGATGCGGTCACTCATATAATCCTCCACCATTCTTTCAATGGTGAGAGAATCATATGCAGTGACAGTAGACGACATGTCCGTAATCGTTGTCAGGTCCTTCAGTCCGGACCAGATGTCAGCATCAGCAGTCGCTCCAGACTGCCCTGCATCACCGCCAGCGGGTGGGCTCGGAATTCTGAGCCTTTTCCTCGCACCCCCAGTTGCGGGAGAATGTGAAGGAGGAGATGTTGACAGGTCGCGTTCCGCTTGACTTGACAATTTTGTCACCAGCAGGTCTTTGAACCCCAGCAGACTTGTGTCTGCCGGAAAGAGAGATCCAAGGTAGGTTTTAAATCTAGGATCGAGCACGGTGGCCAAAATGTAGTGCTCTGATTTCAACAGATTGACCACCCGTGAATCCTTGTTAAGCGAATTAAGGGCTCCATCCACAAGTCCCACATGCCTAGCGGAATCGCTCCCTTTTAGCTCCTCCTTCAATGCCTCCAGCTTCTTCTGCAAAAGCCTGATGAGGGGAATGACCTGACTCAGGCTGGCAGTGTCTGAACTGACTTCACGTGTGGCAAGTTCAAAAGGTTGCAGAACCTTGCACAACGTTGAAATCATTCTCCACTGCGCTTGAGACAGGTACATTCCACCTCCTATATCGTGCTCAATTGTATAGGCTTGAATGGCCTTTTGCTGCTCCTCCAACCTCTGAAGCATATAGAGGGTTGAATTCCACCTCGTTACCACTTCTTGCTTCAGATGATGGCAGGGCAGGTTCAGGCGTTTTTGGTGGTGCTCCAGTCTTCTGTACGTGGTGCCTGTACGCCGAAAGTGTCCCGCAATTCTTCTGGCCACCGACAGCATCTCTTGCACGCCCCTGTTGTTTTTTAAAAAATTCTGCACCACCAAATTCAAGGTATGTGCAAAACATGGGACGTGCTGGAATTTGCCCATATTTAATGCACACACAATATTGCTGGCGTTGTCCGATGCCACAAATCCACAGGAGAGTCCAATTGGGGTAAGCCATTCCGCGATGATCTTCCTCAGTTGCCGTAAGAGGTTTTCAGCTGTGTGCGTATTCTGGAAACCGGTGATACAAAGCGTAGCCTGCCTAGGAAAGAGTTGGCGTTTGCGAGATGCTGCTACTGGTGCCGCCGCTGCTGTTCTTGCGGCGGGAGTCCATACATCTACCCAGTGGGCTGTCACAGTCATATAGTCCTGACCCTGCCCTGCTCCACTTGTCCACATGTCCGTGGTTAAGTGGACATTGGGTACAACTGCATTTTTTAGGACACTGGTGAGTCTTTTTCTGACGTCCGTGTACATTCTCGGTATCGCCTCCCTAGAGAAGTGGAACCTAGATGGTATTTGGTAACGGGGGCACACTACCTCAAGAAATTGTCTAGTTCCCTGTGAACTAACGGCGGATACCGGACGCACGTCTAACACCAACATAGTTGTCAAGGCCTCAGTTATCCGCTTTGCAACAGGATGACTGCTGTGATATTTCATCTTCCTCGCAAAGGACTGTTGGACAGTCAATTGCTTGGTGGAAGTAGTAAAAGTGGGCTTACGAATTCCCCTCTGGGATGACCATCGACTCCCAGCAGCAACAACAGCAGCGCCAGCAGCAGTAGGCGAAACACGCAAGGATGCATCGGAGGAATCCCAGGCAGGAGAGGACTCGTCAGAATTGCCAGTGACATGGCCTGCAGGACTATTGGCATTCCTGGGGAAGGAGGAAATTGACACTGAGGGAGTTGGTGGGGTGGTTTGCGTGAGCTTGGTTACAAGAGGAAGGGATTTACTGGTCAGTGGACTGCTTCCGCTGTCGCCCAAAGTTTTTGAACTTGTCACTGACTTATTATGAATGCGCTGCAGGTGACGTATAAGGGAGGATGTTCCGAGGTGGTTAACGTCCTTACCCCTACTTATTACAGCTTGACAAAGGCAACACACGGCTTGACAAATGTTGTCCGCATTTCTGGTGAAATACTTCCACACCGAAGAGCTGATTTTTTTTGTATTTTCACCAGGCATGTCAACGGCCCTATTCCTCCCACGGACAACAGGTGTCTCCCCGGGTGCCTGACTTAAACAAACCACCTCACCATCAGAATCCTCCTTGTCAATTTCCTCCCCAGCGCCAGCAACACCCATATCCTCCTCATCCTGGCAGACTGCTACAGTAAGCTACTATAGTAGTATGTTTAAAGAAGAAAGAAAAAAACAACAACCACGGGTAGGTGGTATACAATTATGGATGGACTGCCGAGTGCCGACACAGAGGTAGCTACAGCCGTGGACTACCGTACTGTGTCTGCTGCTAATATAGACTGGATGATAATGAGATGAAATCAATATATATATATATATATAATATCACTAGTACTGCAGCCGGACAGGTATATATATTTATTATGTAATGACTGATGACGGACCTGCTGGACACTGTCAGCTCAGCAGCACCGCAGACTGCTACAGTAAGCTACTATAGTAGTATGTATAAAGAAGAAAGAAAAAAAAAACCACGGGTAGGTGGTATACAATTATGGATGGACGAGCGACTGCCGACACAGAGGTAGCTACAGCCGTGGACTACCGTACTGTGTCTGCTGCTAATATAGACTGGATGATAATGAGATGAAATCAATATATATATATATAATATCACACTAGTACTGCAGCCGGACAGGTAGATATATTTATTATGTAATGACTGATGACGGACCTGCTGGACACTGTCAGCTCAGCAGCACCGCAGACTGCTACAGTAAGCTACTATAGTAGTATGTATAAAGAAGAAAGAAAGAAAAAAAAACCACGGGTAGGTGGTATACAATTATGGATGGACGAGCGACTGCCGACACAGAGGTAGCTACAGCCGTGGACTACCGTACTGTGTCTGCTGCTAATATAGACTGGATGATAATGAGATGAAATCAATATATATATATATATATATATAATATCACACTAGTACTGCAGCCGGACAGGTAGATATATTTATTATGTAATGACTGATGATGGACCTGCTGGACACTGTCAGCTCAGCAGCACCGCAGACTGCTGCAGTAAGCTACTATAGTAGTATGTATAAAGAAGAAAGAAAGAAAAAAAAACACGGTTAGGTGGTATACAATTATGGATGGACGAGCGACTGCCGACACAGAGGTAGCTACAGCCGTGACTACCGTACTGTGTCTGCTGCTAATATAGACTGGATGATAATGAGATGAAATCAATATATATATATATATATAATATCACTAGTACTGCAGCCGGACAGGTATATATATTTATTATGTAATGACTGATGACGGACCTGCTGGACACTGTCAGCTCAGCAGCACCGCAGACTGCTACAGTAAGCTACTATAGTAGTATGTATAAAGAAGAAAGAAAAAAAAACCCACGGGTAGGTGGTATACAATTATGGATGGACGAGCGACTGCCGACACAGAGGTAGCTACAGCCGTGGACTACCGTACTGTGTCTGCTGCTAATATAGACTGGATGATAATGAGATGAAATCAATATATATATATATATATATAATATCACTAGTACTGCAGCCGGACAGGTATATATATTTATTATGTAATGACTGATGACGGACCTGCTGGACACTGTCAGCTCAGCAGCACCGCAGACTGCTACAGTAAGCTACTATAGTAGTATGTATAAAGAAGAAAGAAAAAGAAAAAAACCACGGTTAGGTGGTATACAATTATGGATGGACGAGCGACTGCCGACACAGAGGTAGCTACAGCCGTGGACTACCGTACTGTGTCTGCTGCTAATATAGACTGGATGATAATGAGATGAAATCAATATATATATATATAATATCACTAGTACTGCAGCCGGACAGGTATATATATTTATTATGTAATGACTGATGACGGACCTGCTGGACACTGTCAGCTCAGCAGCACCGCAGACTGCTACAGTAAGCTACTATAGTAGTATGTATAAAGAAGAAAGGAAAAAAAAAACCACGGGTAGGTGGTATACGATATTATATATATATTATATACAATTTTATATATATATATATATATATATATATATATATATATATATTAAACTCACTGGTGGTGATTATTAAACTGGTGGTCAGGTCACTGGTCAGTGGTCACACTATCAGCAACTTGCAAGTAGTACTCCTAAGCAGACAATCACAATATATATTATATTGGTGGTCAGTGTGGTCACAATGGCAGTGTGGCACTCTGGCAGCAAAAGTGTGCACTGTACGTTATATGTACTCCTGAGTCCTGCTCTCAGACTCTAACTGCTCCCCACTGTCAGTGTCTCCCCCACAAGTCAGATAATACAGTCACACTATCTATCACTTCAGCAAGTAACTACTAGTACTCCTCCTAATGCTCCCCAAAATTACTACTGTGTCTCTCTCTACTGTCTCACTCTCTTCTCTATAAACGGAGAGGACGCCAGCCACGTCCTCTCCCTATGAATCTCAATGCACGTGTGAAAATGGCGGCGACGAGCGGCTCCTTATATAGAATCCGAGTCTCGCGATAGAGTCCGAGCCTCGCGAGAATCCGACAGCGGGATGATGACGTTCGGGCGCGCTCGGGTTAACCGAGCAAGGCGGGAAGATCCGAGTCGCTCGGCCCCGTGTGAAAAAAACTGAAGTTCGGGCGGGTTCGGATTCCGAGGAACAGAACCCGCTCATCCCTAGTATCTATCTAGTGGTATCTAATTCCAGACATTACTGCCGTCTAAATCAAGATATATTACTGGCATATAATTCCACACATTAAAAAATGGAGAACAAAAATTTGCAGGGTAAAATAGGGAAAGATCAAGATCCACTTCCACCTAGTGCTGAAGCTGCTGCCACTAGTCATGGCAGAGACGATGAAATTTGGAAAATAGAGAAGGATCCCCCGCGCTCACTATAAACAAAGTCTAGGCATATATTCTTTGTAAATAAATGTGTTTATTATAAATGATTTTAGTAAAAATTATATAAATATATAAAATAAAATAATCCTAATACCGGTATACAAGACAAACATATACACTAACAATACGAAACAGTATAAGAAAGACAGATACGCGTCAGCGTTTTACTCTGTCTGTAATTGTATTGTGCTCTTGTCCCAAGGTACACTCTTTGTTTGTCACTGTTCTTTTCTCTGACGTCCTAAGTGGATGCTGGGGACTCCGTCAGGACCATGGGGAATAGCGGCTCCGCAGGAGACAGGGCACAAAAGTAAAAGCTTTAGGATCAGGTGGTGTGCACTGGCTCCTCCCCCTATGACCCTCCTCCAAGCCTCAGTTAGGTTTTTGTGCCCGGCCGAGAAGGGTGCAATCTAGGTGGCTCTCCTAAAGAGCTGCTTAGAGTAAAAGTTTTATTAGGTTTTTTTTTTTCAGTGAGTCCTGCTGGCAATAGGCTCACTGCAACGAGGGACTTAGGGGAGAAGAAGTGAACTCACCTGCGTGCAGGATGGATTGGCTTCTTAGGCTACTGGACACTAGCTCCAGAGGGACGATCACAGGTACAGCCTGGATGGGTCACCGGAGCCGCGCCGCTGACCCCCTTGCAGATGCTGAAGAGTGAAGAGGTCCAGAAATCGGGGGCTGAAGACTTCTCAGTCTTCATGAGGTAGCGCACAGCACTGCAGCTGTGCGCCATTGCTCTCAGCACACTTCACACCAACGGTCACTGAGGGTGCAGGGCGCTGGGGGGGGCGCCCTGGGCAGCAATGAAAGTACCTATACTGGCTAAAAATACATCACATATAGCCTCTGGGGCTATATGGATGTATTTAACCCCTGCCAGGTTGTCAGAAAAACGAGAGAAGAAGCCAGCCGAAAAGGGGGCGGGGCCTATTCTCCTCAGCACACAGCGCCATTTTCCCTCACAGAACTGCTGGTGGGAAGGCTCCCAGGCTCTCCCCTGCACTGCACTACAGAAACAGGGTTAAAACAGAGAGGGGGGGCACTTATTTGGCGATATGATTATATATTAAGATGCTATAAGGGAAAACACTTATATAAAGGTTGTCCCTGTATAATTATAGCGTTTTGGTGTGTGCTGGCAAACTCTCCCTCTGTCTCCCCAAAGGGCTAGTGGGGTCCTGTCCTCTATCAGAGCATTGTTACACAAAGGGGGCGACCCGGCACCGGTCTGAAAATAGTTTTTGATTACAGAAAAACCAAATTTGGACAATTTTCAAGTAAAATCTTTAATATAATGTCCAGTTTGGGGGTGCGCCCAGAGCCAGTGACATATGCATAAACAAAAGGGAGAAAGAAGAAGGCTCTTGTGTGGGCGCACTCATTAATGGTAGTTAAATAACTAGAATGAATAACACTAGGTTGATTAGTCAGCAGATAAAACAAAATTTATTTGGAAATATTAAGAATATAATTGCCCCTGGTTGAGGAGATGTGAATGATCCCAGATAAAAATGTTCTGGTCCTGCCTCAGGAAATGAGATGGAGAGGGGTAGAGACACTGCAAGTCATAAACCCTTTCTCACCCGGCCAGTACAGATGATCTGTATTAATGAGATCAATTAAGTCAATTGATTTTAGATTCTGTCATAATCCTAATGAAGGAATAACAGCTGTTTGGCAATAAGTAATAATGGAAACAAATCAAAGGATATACCAGGGTAAAGAAAGAAAAGGATAGGAACAAATGGTGATGCTGCTGTTGGAGTCACATACCACACATCATATGCAATGATTGATGTTCTACAACACTGAGTATTCCCTGTGAGTCTCCACCTCAGGTACTAGCTCAGCCCACACTGTTTCGCTTCCAAGATCGGACGAGATCGGGCATTAGCAGTGTGGTTTGATAGTAGAAGGATTTGGTCAGACGTCCAATGAGAGTGCACCTATATAGGGGGGGGATAATTAGCTGGGTCTTATAGATATAGTGTGGATCTGCTTTTTGTGTTAGGCAGGAGACATCAAATCCCCCCCTATATAGGTGCACTCTCATTGGACGTCTGACCAAATCCTTCTACTATCAAACCACACTGCTAATGCCCGATCTCGTCCGATCTTGGAAGCGAAACAGTGTGGGCTGAGCTAGTACCTGAGGTGGAGACTCACAGGGAATACTCAGTGTTGTAGAACATCAATCATTGCATATGATGTGTGGTATGTGACTCCAACAGCAGCATCACCATTTGTTCCTATCCTTTTCTTTCTTTACCCTGGTATATCCTTTGATTTGTTTACATTATTACTTATTGCCAAACAGCTGTTATTCCTTCATTAGGATTATGACAGAATCTAAAATCAATTGACTTAATTGATCTCATTAATACAGATCATCTGTACTGGCCGGGTGAGAAAGGGTTTATGACTTGCAGTGTCTCTACCCCTCTCCATCTCATTTCCTGAGGCAGGACCAGAACATTTTTATCTGGGATCATTCACATCTCCTCAACCAGGGGCAATTATATTCTTAATATTTCCAAATAAATTTTGTTTTATCTGCTGACTAATCAACCTAGTGTTATTCATTCTAGTTATTTAACTACCATTAATGAGTGCGCCCACACAAGAGCCTTCTTCTTTCTCCCTTTTGTTTATGCATATGTCACTGGCTCTGGGCGCACCCCCAAACTGGACATTATATTAAAGATTTTACTTGAAAATTGTCCAAATTTGGTTTTTCTGTAATCAAAAACTACTTTCAGACCAGTGTTGTAGAACATCAATCATTGCATATGATGTGTGGTATGTGACTCCAACAGCAGCATCACCATTTGTTCCTATCCTTTTCTTTCTTTACCCTGGTATATCCTTTGATTTGTTTCCATTATTACTTATTGCCAAACAGCGGTTATTCCTTCATTAGGATTATGACAGAATCTAAAATCAATTGACTTAATTGATCTCATTAATACAGATCATCTGTACTGGCCGGGTGAGAAAGGGTTTATGACTTGCAGTGTCTCTACCCCTCTCCATCTCATTTCCTGAGGCAGGACCAGAACATTTTTATCTGGGATCATTCACATCTCCTCAACCAGGGGCAATTATATTCTTAATATTTCCAAATAAATTTTGTTTTATCTGCTGACTAATCAACCTAGTGTTATTCATTCTAGTTATTTAACTACCATTAATGAGTGCGCCCACACAAGAGCCTTCTTCTTTCTCCCTTTTGTTTATGCTCTATCAGAGCATTCCCTGTGTGTGTGCTGTGTGTCGGTACGTGTGTGTCGACATGTATGAGGACGATGTTGGTGAGGAGACGGAGCAATTGCCTGTAATGGTGATGTCACTCTCTAGGGAGTCGACACCGGAATGGATGGCTTATTTAGGGAATTACGTGATAATGTCAACACGCTGCAAGGTCGGTTGACGACATGAGACGGCCGGCAAACAAATTAGTACCTGTCCAGGCGTCTCAAACACCGTCAGAGGCTTTAAAATGCCCATTTACCTCAGTCGGTCGACACAGACACGGACACTGACTCCAGTGTCGACGGTGAAGAAACAAACGTATTTTCCATTAGGGCCACACGTTACATGTTAAGGGCAATGAAGGAGGTGTTACATATTTCTGATACTACAAGTACCACAAAAAAGGGTATTATGTGGGGTGTGAAAAAACTACCTGTAGTTTTTCCTGAATCAGATAAAATAAAACGAAGTGTGTGATGATGCGTGGGTTTCCCCCGATAGAAAATTATTGGCGGTATACCTTTTCCCGCCAGAAGTTAGGGCGCGTTGGGAAACACCCCTTAGGGTGGATAAGGCGCTCACACGCTTATCACAAGTGGCGTTACCGTCTCCAGATACGGCCGCCCTCAAGGAGCCAGCTGATAGGAGGCTGGAAAATATCCTAAAAAGTATATACACACATACTGGTTTTATACTGCGACCAGCGATCGCCTCAACCTGGATGTGCAGCGCTGGGGTGGCTTGGTCGGATTCCCTGACTGAAAATATTGATACCCTTGACAGGGACAGTATTTTATTGACTATAGAGCATTTAAAGGATGCATTTCTATATATGCGAGATGAACAGAGGGATATTTGCACTCTGGCATCAAGAGTAAGTGCGATGTCATGTCCATATCTGCCAGAAGATGTTTATGGACACGACAGTGGTCAGGTGATGCAGATTCCAAACGGCACATGGAAGTATTGCCGTATAAAGGGGAGGAGTTATTTGGGGTCGGTCCATCGGACCTGGTGGCCATGGCAACAGCTGGAAAATCCACCTTTTTTACCCCAAGTCACATCTCAGCAGAAAAAGACACCGTCTTTTCAGCCTCAGTCCTTTCGTCCCCATAAGGGCAAGCGGGCAAAAGGCCAGTCATATCTGCCCAGGGATAGAGGAAAGGGAAGAAGACTGCAGCAGGCAGCCCATTCCCAGGAACAGAAGCCCTCCACCGCTTCTACCAAGTCCTCAGCATGACGCTGGGGCCGTACAAGCGGACTCAGGTGCGGTGGGGGGTCGTCTCAAGAGTTTCAGCACGCAGTGGGCTACTGAAGCCAGACGGCTCGGTGAGACCTATTCTAAGTCTGAAATATTTAAACACTTACATACAAAGGTTCAAATCAAGATGGAGTCATTCAGAGCAGTGATAGCGAACCAGGAAGAAGGGGACTATAGGGTGTCCCTGGACATCAGGGATGCTTACCTCCATGTCCCAATTTGCCCTTCCAAGGGTACCTCAGGTTCGTGGTACAGAACTGTCACTATCAGTTTCAGACGCTGCCGTTTGGATTGTCCACGGCACCCCGGGTCTTTACCAAGGTAATGGCCGAAATGATGATTCTTCTTCAAAGAAAATGGACGATCTCCTGATAAGGGCAAGGTCCAGAGAACAGTTGGAGGTCGGAGTAGCACTATCTCAAGTAGTTCTACGACAGCACGGGTGGATTCTAAATATTCCAAAATCGCAGCTGTTTCCGACGACACGTCTGCTGTTCCTAGGGATGATTCTGGACACAGTCCAAAAAAGGGTGTTTCTCCCGGAGAAGAAAGCCAGGGAGTTATCCGAGCTAGTCAGGAACCTCCTAAAACCAGGAAAAGTGTCAGTGCATCATTGCACAAGGGTCCTGGGAAAAATGGTGGCTTCTTACGAAGCGATTCCATTCGGCAGATTTCACGCAAGAACTTTTCAGTGGGATCTGCTGGAAAAATGGTCCGGATCGCATCTTCAGATGCATCAGCGGATAACCCTGTCTCCAAGGACAAGGGTGTTTCTTCTGCGGTGGCTGCAGAGTGCTCATCTATTAAAGGGCCGCAGATTCGGCTTTCAGGACTGGGTCCTGGTGACCACGGATGCCAGCCTGAGAGGCTGGGGAGCAGTCACACAAGAAAAAAAAAAAAAAAAAAAAAAATTTCCAGGGAGTGTGATATAGTCTGGAGACTTCTCTCCACATAAATATACTGGAGCTAAGGGCAATTTACAATGCTCTAAGCTTAGCAAGACCTCTGCTTCAAGGTCAGCCGGTATTGATCCAGTGGGACAACATCACGGCAGTCGCCCACGTAAACAGACAGGGCGGCACAAGAAGCAGGAGGGCAATGGCAGAAACTGCAAGGATTCTTCGCTGGGCGGAAAATCATGTGATAACACTGTCAGCAGTGTTCATTCCGGGAGTGGACAACTGGGAAGCAGACTTCCTCAGCAGGCACGACCTCCACCCGGGAGAGTGGGGACTTCATCGGGAAGTCTTCCACATGATTGTGAACCGTTGGGAAAGACCAAAGGTGGACATGATGGCGTCCCGCCTGAACAAAAAACTGGACAGGTATTGCGCCAGGTCAAGAGACCCTCAGGCAATAGCTGTGGACGTTCTGGTAACACCGTGGGTGTACCAGTTGGTGTATGTGTTCCCTCCTCTGCTTCTCATACCCAAGGTACTGAGAATTATAAGACGTAGAGGAGTAAGAACTATACTCGTGGCTCCGGATTGGCCAAGAAGGACTTGGTACCCGGAACTTCAAGAAATGCTCACAGAGGACTCATGGCCTCTGCCGCTAAGAAGGGACTTGCTTCAGCAAGTACCATGTCTGTTCCAAGACTTACCGCGGCTGCGTTTGACGGCATGGCGGTGGAACGCCGGATCCTAGGGGAAAAAGGCATTCCGGAAGAGGTCATTCCTACCCTGGTCAAAGCCAGGAAGGAGGTGACCGCACAACATTATCACCACATGTGGCGAAAATATGTTGCATGGTGTGAGGCCAGGAAGGCCCCACGAAGAAATTTCAACTCGGTCGATTCCTGCATTTCCTGCAAACAGGAGTGTTTATGGGCCTCAAATTGGGGTCCATTAAGGTTCAAATTTCGGCCCTGTCAATTTTCTTTCAGAAAAAATTGGCTTCAGTTCCTGAAGTCCAGAAGTTTGTCAAGGGAGTACTGCATATACAACCCCCTTTTGTGCCTCCAGTGGCACTGTGGGATCTCAACGTAGTTCTGGGATTCCTCAAATCACATTGGTTTAAACCGCTCAAATCTGTGGATTTGAAATATCTCACATGGAAAGTGACCATGCTGTTGGCCCTGGCCTCGGCCAGGCGAGTGTCAGAATTGGCGGCTTTGTCTCACAAAGCCTATATCTGATTGTCCTTTCGGACAGGGCAGAGCTGCGGACTCGTCCCCAGTTTCTCCCTAAGGTGGTGTCAGCGTTTCACCTGCACCAGCTTATTGTGGTACCTGCGGCTACTAGGGACTTGGAGGACTCCAAGTTGCTAGATGTTGTCAGGGCCCTGAAAATAGGTTTCCAGGACGGTTGGAGTCAGGAAAACTGACTTGCTGTTATCCTGTAGGCACCCAAAAAACTGGGTGCTCTTGCTTCTAAGCAGACGATTGCTAGTTAGATGTGTAGTACAATTCAGCTTGCACATTCTGTGGCAGGCCTGCCACAGCCAAAATATGTAAATGCCCATTCCACAAGGAAGGGGGCTCATCTTGGGCGGCTGCCCGAGGGGTCTCGGCTTTACAACTTTGCCGAGCTGCTACTTGGTCAGGGGCACACCCTGGCTGAGGAGGACCTGGAGTTCTCTCATTCGGTGCTGCAAAGTCATCCGCACTCTCCCGCCCGTTTGGGAGCTTTGGTATAATCCCCATGTTCCTGACGGAGTCCCCAGCATCCACTTAGGACGTCAGAGAAAATAAGAATTTACTTACCGATAATTCTATTTCTCGTAGTCCGTAGTGGATGCTGGGCGCCCATCCCAAGTGCGGATTGTCTGCATTACTTGTACATAGTTATTGTTACAAAAATCGGGTTATTATTGTTGTGAGCCATCTTTTCAGAGGCTCCGCTGTTATCATGCTGTTAACTGGGTTCAGATCACAGGTTGTACAGTGTGATTGGTGTGGCTGGTATGAGTCTTACCCGGGATTCAAAATCCTTCCTTATTGTGTACGCTCGTCCGGGCACAGTATCCTAACTGAGGCTTGGAGGAGGGTCATAGGGGGAGGAGCCAGTGCACACCACCTGATCCTAAAGCTTTTACTTTTGTGCCCTGTCTCCTGCGGAGCCGCTATTCCCCATGGTCCTGACGGAGTCCCCAGCATCCACTACGGACTACGAGAAATAGAATTATCGGTAAGTAAATTCTTATTTTTTGTACCGTGATTGCACTAAATGCTCTTTTAAGGTCTAAAAACTTCTGACCGCAAAAGGTCCTTATGAAGAAGGGAATGTCCTTCTGGTGAAGGGAACACAGGCTAACGTGTAAGTTTTCCGTGGGATGATGGTCAGATTTATCTTTCCCCACTGACCTGAAACGTGTTTCCCGTGCTGGGGGCTTGCGCCTCACTAGTCCAGACGATGTGGGTGTCTGCCGGCAGACTGGTCCGGTGTAAGTAATGGCGGTAGGCTTGCAGGCTTCTCCGATCCGTTGCTCCACAATCGACGCGTTTCGCCTGCGTAACCAGGCTTCATCAGGATGACCGATCCCCTCGTCCTTCTGGTTTTTTTAACATGAGTTTTGCCCATACTTGTGAGTCAGAAACGGCACGTCACTTCCGCCCTCATTGTGTCCGGCATTTAAACAGCACTTTAAGCGCATCATACTTATTATATAGCTTTGTAGGAATAAAAAGTAAAAGGTATATATCCTTACTCCAAGGTGTATTTTTGTGCCAGCGTTTTCTTAGAAAATATATTATGCATTATTACGAGACTGCATGCACAGAAAGGAAAGAAAGAAACAAACATAGACACCAAAACACACATAACAAAAATAACAAAAAACAAAAAAACACATACAACAGAGAACCTCTATATGTATGTATCTATATACACATCAAGGATTAGAAGTCGCTATACGCTCATAAGAGAGAGGACCTTTGTTTCTATTCTCCATACCTCATATGTTACAATGTGGAAAAACCTTGCTATTTAAATGTGTCAAGCCATGTGTTGCCTTTGCAAAGCCGTAATAAGTAGGGATAAGGACGTTAACCACCTAGGAACATCCTCCCTTATACGTCACCTGGAGCTCATTCATCAGAAGTCACTGACAAGTTCAAAAACTTTGGGTAACAGCGGAAGCAGTCCAATGACAACTAAATACCTTTTTCCTCTGGTACCCAAGCTCCTGCAAACCACACCACCAACTCCCTCAATGTCAATTTCCTCCTTAGACAGGAATGCCAATAGTCCTGCAGGCCATGTCACTGGCAAGACTAGCGAGTCCTCTCCTAACTGGCAGGGCCGGTTCAAGGGCGCTCTGCGCCCCGGGCAGGAAATGGGGCGTGGCCTAATACAGGGGGCGTGGTCAATTACGCCCCCTGTACATTAAAAGCGCCGCTTGAATGCTGAGCGGTGCGCGATGACGTCATCGCGCACCGCACAGCAAAAGGTCCTCTCCACGAAGGGAAACTAGACGCTATGAGTCTAGTTCCCTTCGTAGAGAGGACCTTTGCTGTGCGGTGCGCGATGACGTCATCGCGCACCGCTCAGCAAAGTTACTCTCCAGGAAGGGAAACTAGACGCTTAGCGTCTAGTTCCCTTCAGGAGGCGGACGGGGACGGGGATGGGGACGGGGATGGCAGCGGAGGCGGACAGGGACACAGCGGGCAGCAGTGGCGGATCTTGCCACGGTGCGGCGCCCTCCGGATGGCGCCAGCGCCCTCCGGAAAGCGGCGCCCCGGGCAAAAGTCCTGCTTGCCCGTGGCAAGATCCGCCACTGCTAACTGGGATTCCTCCGATGGATCCTTGAGTGGAATGCCTACTGCTGCTGTTGCTGCTGGCGCTACTGTTATTGCTGCTGGGAGTCGATCGTCATCCCAGAGGGGAAGTCGGAAGACCACTTGTACTACTTCCAGTAAGCAATTGACTGTCCAACAGTCCTTTGCGAGGAAGATGAAATATGACAGCAATCATCCTGTTACAAAGCGGATAACTCAGGCCTTGACAACTCTGTTAGTGTTAGACGTGCGTCCGGTATCCACCGTTAGTTCACAGGGACTTAGAGAATTGCTTGAGGTAGTGTGTCCCTGGTACCAAATACCATCTAGGCTCCACTTCTCTAGGGAAGCGATACCGAGAATGTACAGGGACGTCAGAAAAAGTGTCCTCAGTGTTCTAAAAAATGCAGTTGTACCCACTGTCCACTTAACCACGGACATGTGGACAAGTGGAGCAGGGCAGACTAAGGACTATATGACTGTGACAGTCCACTGGGTAGATGTATTGCCTCCCGCAGCAACAACAGCGGCAGCACCAGTAGCAGCATCTCGCAAACGCCAACTCGTTTCTACTACTTTCTAGGCAGGCTACACTTTGTATCACCGCTTTCTGTAAGAGGCACACCACTGACAACCTGTTACGGAAACTGAGGGACATCATCGCACAGTGGCTTACCCCACTTAGACTCTCCTGGGGATTTGTGATATCGGACAACGCCACCAATATTGTGCGTGCATTACATCTGGGCAAATTCCAGCACGTCCCATGTTTTGCACATATAATTAATTTGGTGGTGCATAATTTTTTTTAAAACGACAGGGTCGTGCAGTAGATGCTGTCGGTGGCCTGAAAAATTGCGGGCCACTTTCGGCATTCAGCCACCGCGTGCCGAAGACTGGAGCGCCAGCAAACACTCCTGAACCTGCCCTGCCATCAGCTGAAGCAAGAGTTGGTAACGAGGTGGAATTCAACCCTCTATATGCTTCAGAGGATAGAGGAGCAGCAAAAGGCCATTCAAGCCTATACATCCGCCTACGATATAAGCAAAGTAGGGGGAATGCACCTGACTCAAGTGCAGTGGAGATTGATTTCCGTGTTGTGCAAGGTTCTCCAACCCTTTGAACTTGCCACACGTTAAGTCAGTTCAGACACTGCCAGCCTAAATCAGGTCATTCCCCTCATCAGGCTTTTGCAGAAGCAGCTGGAGAGATTGAAGGAGAAGCTAAGACAGAGCGATTCCGCTAGGCATGTGGGACTTGTGGATGGAGCCCTTCATTCGCTTAACCAGGATTCAAGGGTGGTCAATCTGTTGAAATCAGAGCACTACATTTTGGCCACCGTGCTCGATCCTAGATTTAAAGCCTACATTGTATCTCTCTTTCCGGCAGACACAAGTCTGCAGATGTTCAAAGACCTGCTGGTGAGACAATTGTCAAGTCAAGCGGAACGTGACCCGTCAACAGCTCCTCCTTCATTTTCTACCGCAACTGGAGCTGCCAGGAAAAGGATAAAATGTCCAAACCCACCCGCTGGTGGTGATGCAGGGCAGTCAGGAGGAAGTGCTGACATCTGGTCCGGACTGAAGGACCTGCCTACAATTACTGACATATCGTCTACTGTCACTGCATATGATTCTGTCGCCATTGAACGAATGGTGGAGGTTTATATGGGTGACAGCATCCAAGTAGGCATGTCAGACAGACCGTATGTATACTGGCAGGAAAAAGAGGCAATTTGGAGGCCCTTGAACAAACTGGCTTTATTTTACCTAAGTTGCCCCCCTCCAGTGTGTACTCCGAAAGAGTGTTTAATGCAGCCGGTCACCTTATCAGCGATCGGTGTAGGAGGTTACTTTCAGAAAATGTGGAGAAGATGATGTTCATCAAAATGAATTATAAATTCCTCCATGGAGACATTTACCAGCAATTGCCTCCAGAAAGTACACAGGGACCTGTAATGGTGGATTCCAGTGGGGACGAATTAATAATATGTGAGGAGGAGGAGGAGGAGGATCTACTCCCTGAAAGGGGTGAGGAATCTGAGGGAGAGGGTGAGGAGGAGAACGACATCCTGCCTCTGTAGAGCCAGTTTGTGCAAGGAGAGATGAATTGCTTATTTTTTGGTGGGGT
The DNA here is from genome assembly GCF_028390025.1 of Pseudophryne corroboree. NCBI lineage: Eukaryota > Metazoa > Chordata > Amphibia > Anura > Myobatrachidae > Pseudophryne > Pseudophryne corroboree. Next base: position 161,128,944 of record NC_086444.1, on the reverse strand, counting down.
GATTAATTTCTTCTTTTTTTGTGGGGGCCCAAACAAACCAATCATTTCAACCACAGTCGTGTGGCAGACCCTGTCGCTGAAATGATTGGTTTGTTAAAGTGTGCATGTCCTGTTTATACAACATAAGAGTGGGTGGGAGGGCCCAAGGACAATTACATCTTGCACCTCTTTTTTATTTATTATTTGTATCATGTGCTGTTTGGGGACTATTTTTTTAAGTGCCATCCTGTCTGACACTGCAGTGCCACTCCTAGATGGTCCAGGTGTTTGTGCCGCCCACTTGGGTCGCTTAGCTTTGTCATCCAGCGACCTTGGTGCAAATTTTAGGACTAAAAATAATATTGTGAGGTATGAGGTGTTCAGAATAGACTGGAAATGAGTGGAAATTATTGTTATTGAGGTTAATAATACTATAGGATCAAAATTACCCCAAAATTCTATGATTTTAGCTGTTTTTGAGTTTTTTTTAAAAAATCACCCGAATACAAAACACATCCGAATCCAAAACCCGAAAGGGTGGTTTTGCCAAAACACGTCCGAATCCAAAACACGACCGCGGACCCGAATCCAAAACCAAAACACAAAACAATGAAAAATGCCCGCTGCACATCTCTACTTTCAATGAGTAGGGACTGCACAAAAAGTCTCTTCAAATAGGCAGAGGTGGATTTAGACCTCATGGGGCCCTAAGTAAGACACCAATTTGGGGCCACACTTCTTCAAACAATCCATAGCACTATATTTTCGTTACCGAGTTATGCCCCTTACATTACTGGTTGTTATTTCTCAGGGGTGTGTAATAATCTTAAAACTGCAGGACATGAAGGACACTGCATTATAAATTAAATGGGCTACCTGTATTATTTATTGGTACTTTGTGACAGAGGCTGCGGTGATGGAACCTTGTAGAGCTGGGCTGTTATCTCACTAGGACAGGCTTTATCTTCTGTTATCAGCCCTGTGCAGCCCCCGTTTGTAGCACGCAGGTAGGCAGGCCCGTGCCCAGTCAGTGTATGCCACCCCCAGTAAGTGTATGCTGCCCCCACCCCGTCTCACTTTCCCACTCACCTCTCACTGTCACACATTCTCACTCACTGTAACACATACCCACTCACCCATTACTGTCACACATACACACTCACTGCAGCACATTCCCATATACTGTCAAACATACACACTCGCTGTCACACATCCCCTCAAATGTGCAGTCACATATTCTCCAGCCAGCAGCAGGTATTTACTATGGCTGCTGGCTTTTAGTTTCAGTGATAAGGGGAGGGGAGAGGCATGGGTAAAAAGAGCCCTCTCCAGTGGCAAATGCAGGATTGTGAAAGGGGGGTTTCCAAATAATTGGTTACAGACCAATTTAAAATGTATTTCTCTATGGGAGTTGCATAAGGTATGCGCTAAATGGAATAATTTTATAATTTAACTTGTATACTGTGGAACCATGTAGTGATTAAAGTTAATTCTCTAGCTGCAACTTATTAGGCTCAGTACAGTCTTAATTTACCTGTTCTTAACCATTGTGCTAAGAGTCTAAGACACATTAGCAATATCGAATGCCAACCATCTGTCGACTGTACAGCAGTATGGATGGTGTAACAAGGTCATGGGTTCGATTCCCACCATGGGAACTGTGTGGAGTTTGTATACTCTCCCTATGCTTGCGTGAGTTTCCTCCAGGTTCACCGGTTCCCTCCCACAATCCAAAAATATACTGGTAGGTGAATTAAATTTAAAAAAAAACTAGTGTGCAAGTACGTGCATGGGCAGACTTGATGGGCCAAGTAGTTCTTATCCAACATCATATTGTGTGTGTGTGTGTGTGTGTGTGTGTGTGTGTGTGCGCGCGTGCGTGCGTGCGTGCGTGCGTGCGTGTGTAATCTTATGACGTAGCACTCCGCTCAGTGGCCCTCATTCCGAGTTGTTCGCTCGTTCTTTTTCTTCGCATCGCAGTGAAAATCCGCTTAGTACGCATGCGCAAAGTTCGCACTGCGACTGCGCCAAGTAACTTTACTATGAAGAAAGTATTTTTACTCACGGCTTTTTCTTCGCTCCGGCGATCGTAATGTGATTGACAGGAAATGGGTGTTACTGGGCGGAAACACGGCGTTTCAGGGGCGTGTGGCTGAAAACGCTACCGTTTCCGGAAAAAACGCAGGAGTGGCCGGAGAAACGGTGGGAGTGCCTGGGCGAACGCTGGGTGTGTTTGTGACGTCAACCAGGAACGACAAGCACTGAACTGATCGCACAGGCAGAGTAAGTCTGGAGCTACTCTGAAACTGCTAAGTAGTTAGTAATCGCAATATTGCGAATACATCGGTCGCAATTTTAAGAAGCTAAGATTCACTCCCAGTAGGCGGCGGCTTAGCGTGTGTAACTCTGCTAAATTCGCCTTGCGACCGATCAACTCGGAATGAGGGCCAGTATGTAATATAATGGTAATGCAGGTGCCTTACTGAATAAGGGAACTCCAGCTCTGCGTCTCCAGAATATACAACTGAATAGCAGGAGGAACTCATTGCAGGAATAATCAGAGATTAAGAGTTTACTGACATTTCGATATTATACAATTCAACATTAGTTAGTCCGACTCCCTCCGGGACACCAATGCTGGCGTCCGCATGTGATGTTGTTCTTCTGCGCCGGAAAGCTGCGAGCAGATGGCGCCATGGAAGGTCCGGATAGAGTAGGGGTGGGCAAAATACGGCCCGCGGGCCGGATGCGGCCCGCAAACCGATCCTACCCGGCCCACTGCTTCCCCCCAGTGCGCAATGACAAGCGGCCCGACAGGCTGAGCTGCTTGTCATTGCTCTGCAGTACCTACAAGCCGCCGGTGCCTGTCTCCCCTGCTGCTGCTGCACGGCGCCTGCCACACTGTCTTCTTGCCTTGTAGCCTCCCCCTCCCGCCTCCAGTGACAACGGCAGTGTTCATGGTCAGCCAAAAGGGGGCGGAGCTATGCGAGGATGAGGGGCGGGGCTACACGGACCTCAGGGGGCGGAGCTACACGGGACAAGAGCAACTGCTACAGATCCATCCTTCCTGCCACAGCCAGCCAGCCAGATAAGTTAATGGAAAAAGTAAGAGAAAGTGTATTTGTGTGTGTGTGTGTGTGTATATATATGTGAGAGAGTGTGTGTGTATATGTTTGTGTGTGCAGGCAGTGGCGTCAGACTGTTTTTAGGTTAGGGGGGAGATCTTTAACGCTCGATGTACCACCCCTACCTCCCCCCCGTGTTCTGTCACTGACTTAACCCCACATGTTCTGTCACCGTGTCACCCCCGTGTTCTGTCACCGCGTCACATCCCCGAGTTCTGTCACCGTGTCACCCCCGTGTTCTGTCACCGCGTCACACCCCCGTGTTCTGTCACTGTGTCACACCCCCCGTGTTCTGTCACCGTGTCACACCCCGCGTGTTCTGTCACCGTGTCTTCCCCCGTGTTCTGTCACTGACTCAACCCCACATGTTCTGTCACCGTGTCACCCCCGTGTTCTGTCACTGTCACCCCCGTGTTCTGTCACTGTGTCACACCCCGCATGTTCTGTCACCGTGTCACCCTCAGTGTTCTGTCACTGACTTAACCCTACATGTTCTGTCACCGTGTCACCCCCATGTTCTGTCACTGCGTCACACCCCCGTGTTCTGTCACTGTGTCACACCCCCCGTGTTCTGTCACTGTGTCACACCCCGCATGTTCTGTCACCCCCCGTGTTCTGTCACTGACTCAACCCCACATGTTCTGTCACCGTGTCACCCCCGTGTTCTGTCACCATGTCACACCCCCCGTGTTCTGTCACTGTGTCACCCCCGTGTTCTGTCACCGTGTCACCCCCGTGTTCTGTCACCGTGTCACCCCCGTGTTCTGTCACCGTGTCACCCCCGTGTTCTGTCACCGTGTCACCCCCGTGTTCTGTCACCGCGTCACACCCCCGTGTTCTGTCACCGCGTCACACCCCGCATATTCTGTCACCGTGTCACACCCCGTGTTCTGTCACTGTGTCACCCCCGTGTTCTGTCACCGTGTCACCCCCGTGTTCTGTCACCGTGTCACCCCCGTGTTCTGTCACCGTGTCACCCCCGTGTTCTGTCACCGTGTCACCCCCGTGTTCTGTCACCGTGTCACCCCCGTGTTCTGTCACCGCGTCACACCCCCGTGTTCTGTCACCGCGTCACACCCCGCATGTTCTGTCACCGTGTCACACCCCGTGTTCTGTCACTGACTCAACCCCACATGTTCTGTCACCGTGTCACCCCTGTGTTCTGTCACCATGTCACACCCCCCGTGTTCTGTCACTGTGTCACACCACGCGTGTTCTGTCACTGTGTCACCCCCGCGTTCTGTCACTGACTCAACCCCACATGTTCTGTCACCGTGTCACCCCGTGTTCTGTCACCATGTCACCCCCCCGTGTTCTGTCACTGTGTCACACCCCGCGTGTTCTGTCACTGTGTCACCCCCGCGTTCTGTCACTGACTCAACTCCACATGTTCTGTCACCGTGTCACCCCCCGTGTTCTGTCACCGCGTCACACCATTCGTGTTCTGTCACTGTGTCACACCTTTCCCCAGGGGCCATGAGACACTGGATAATTTGCTTGCTGTGCAATGATTATCCCAAATAAAATGTTAATGTGTAAAAGGGGGCTCTACCTTCTGTACTGTGTAAAAAGGGTACTCTATCTTCCTTACTGTGTAAAAGCGAGCTCTACCTGTCGTAATGTGCAAAAGGGGACTTTACCTGTTATAATGTGTGACAGGGGCTCTACCTGGCGTAATGTGTAAAAGGGGACTTTACCTGGCGTAATGTGTGACAGGGGCTCTACCTGGCGTAATGTGTGTAAGTGGCGCTACTGTGTGGCATAATTTGAATAATGGAGACTATTGTGCAGCCTAATATGTATCTATATTATATTTTGGCCACACCCCTTCCCTATGAAGCCACGTCCCTATATTTTTGGCACGTGGGGGAGTTGCTATTTTGTGTGCGGCCCTCGGATACTGACAGGAAAGTGTCAAGTGGCCCTTCAGCTGAAATGATTGCCCACCCCTGGGATAGAGTATATGGGTAATCCTTTTTTGCTTTGATGAAAATGTTGAACTGAATAACATTGAAACGTCGGTAAACCCCTCATCTGTTGTCTGATTATTCCTGCAATGAGTGTAGCGTGTGTGTGTGCGTGCGTGCGTGCGTGCGTGTGTGTGTGTATATATATATATATATATATATATATATAGTAGTAGATATCCGGCACTAGCAAAGGTGAAGTAGGGTGTAATGCTTCGGTGCCCTCCAAGGGAATTGCGTCCCCATGTATAGGTGCAGGTTGGCGGCACTCAAAGACTGTCGTTGATGCTGCAAAAAGTGAAGTGAATAAAGCACTTTTTGCAGTATCAACGACAGTCTTTGAGTGCCGCCAACCTGCACCTATATATATATATTTGTGCGTTAATATCCAGTACGTGTGTGTATATACAGAGGCAGAACTCTGGGAGGAAATGGAGTCAACTGCCGCCGGGCTCCTGCTTTGAAGGGGGGCACTTCAATAATTCAATTAAGTTAATTGACAGCAGCCGGTATCTCTTCCGTTGACGACTTCCCCACTAGTCACTGCACCTTGCAAATCACACCCTCTTTATTAAAGATACACTGGAAGCAGACACCTTACTGATGAAGCTATTTGCTCCTATAAAGGAAACATGAGAATTCTAACTATATGAAGTTATTTCTCTGACAATTACATGTAACTTCATATAGTTAGAATTCTCATACTTCCTATGCAAGAGCAAATATCTCCATCAGTAAGATGCATGCTTCCAGTGTAATAGGTTGTGGGTTCTAATCCTGGATATGACACTTGCAAATTAATTGTCAGAGAAATAATCAGCATTGTGAGTGACTGAGCAGATCTATGTAGTGTATGGCTGGACCCCTACAAAGATCTGCCTAGTTGCAATGGTTTTGTAGTAGCTTCATATAGTTAGAATCTGCAGGCTTGCTGTGCAAGAGCAAATATATATATATATAGATATATATATATGGGGGGGGGGTCACCAATATTTTTCTTGCCTCTGGGCAACTGGGACAAACTTACGCCACTGTGTATATAAAAATACACTGCTCAAAAAAATAAAGGGAACACTTAAACAACACAATGTAACTCCAAGTCAATCACACTTCTGTGAAATCAAACTGTCCACTTAGGAAGCAACACTGATTGACAATCAATTTCACATGCTGTTGTGCAAATGGAATAGACAACAGGTGGAAATTATAGGCAATTAGCAAGACACCCCCAATAAAGGAGTTGTTCTGCAGGTGGTGACCACAGACAACTTCTCAGCTCCTATGCTTTCTGGCTGATGTTTTGGTCACTTTTGAAAGCTGGCGGTGCTTTAACTCTAGTGGTAGCATGAGACGGAGTCTACAACCCACACAAGTGGCTCAGGTAGTGCAGCTCATCCAGGATTGCACATCAATGCGAGGTGTGGCAAGAAGGTCTGCTGTGTCTGTCTGCGTAGTGTCCAGAGCATGGAGGCGCTACCAGGAGACAGGCCAGTACATCAGTAACGTGGAGGAGGCCATAGGAGGGCAACAACCCAGCAGCAGGACCGCTACCTCCGCCTTTGTGCAAGGAGGAACAGGAGGAGCACTGCCAGAGCCCTGCAAAATGACCTCCAGCAAGCCACAAATGTGCATGTGTCTACTCAAACGATCAGAAACAGACTCCATGAGGGTGGTATGAGGGCCCGACGTCCACAGGTGGGGGTTGTGCTTACAGCCCAACACCGTGCAGGACGTTTGGCATTTGCCAGAGAACACCAAGATTGGCAAATTCGCCACTGGCGCCCTGTGCTCTTCACAGATGAAAGCAGGTTCTCACTGAGCACATGTGACAGACGTGACAGAGTCTGGAGATGCCAAGGAGAACGTTCTGCTGCCTGCAACATCCTCCAGCATGACCGGTTTGGCAGTGGGTCAGTAATAGTGTGGGGTGGCATTTCTTTGGGGGGCCGCACAGCCCTCCATGTGATCGCCAGAGGTAGCCTGACTGCCATTAGGTACTGAGATGAGATCCTCAGACCCCTTGTGAGAACATATGCTGGTGCGGTTGGCCCTGAGTTCCTCCTAATGAAAGACAATGCTAGACCTCATGTGGCTGGAGTGCGTCAGCAGTTCCTGCAAGACGAAGGCATTGATGCTATGGACTGGTCCGCCCGTTCCCCAGACCTCAATCCAATTGAGCACATCTGGGACATCATGTCTCGCTCCATCCACCAACGCCACGTTGCACCACTTACTGTCGAGGAGTTGGCGGATGCTTTAGTTCAGGTCTGGGAGGAGATCACCTCATCAGGAGCATGCCCAGGCGTTGTAGGGAGGTCATAAGGGAACGTGGAGGCCACATATACTACTGAGCCTCATTTTGACTTGTTTTAAGGACATTACATCAAAGTTGGATCAGCCTGTAGTATGTTTTTCCACTTTAATTTTGAGTGTGACTCCAAATCCAGACCTCCATGGGTTAATAAATTTGATTTCCATTGATAATTTTTGTGTGATTTTGTTGTCAGCACATTCAACTATATAAAGAACAAAGTATTTAATAAGAATATTTCATTCATTCAGATCTAGGATGTGTTGTTGAAGTGTTCCCTTTATTTTTTTGAGCAGTGTATATATATATCATATGTAGCTTCACTAATTTGATTCATAAGACCACCTGAGTGCCGCTGTCTTCTTTATATATATAAATTACCTGCAAGATCAGCCATCATCATCCCCCCTATAAACAGACAGCACAGCCACCATCATTCTACAGCCCAGCAAAAACCCCTCCCCCCATCATAAATAGACAACACGGGCACATCATTCCCCCCAATCAAACCCCCTCCTTAGACAAACAGCCACAGCACCATCAGACCCCCAGCACCCCCCCCCATAAACAAACAGCACAGCCACCACCGCCCCCTCCATAGACAGACATCACAGCACCAATATTCTCCCCCTCCCCATAGACAGACATCTCCATCATCCCCCCCTCCCCCCATAGACAGACAGGACATGGGCACCATCATTCCCCCCACCCCACAGACAGACAGGACAGTACCATCATCTCACCCCCCTTCCCCACAGAGAGACAGCGTAGCACCATCACTTTCCCCCTACACAGGCGACAGAGGCGCAGGCACTGGGGAGGGGAAGCGCTTACCGGTGGATCACAGCAGATACTCCAATACCACTTTGGAAAGTCCCATGTCCTGTGTCCTGGCCGGCTCTTCACACTGATGCATTACTGGGAGGAGGCGTGCCCATGCTGAGCCTGCTGAGACATGCCCGCCTCCTACAACTCCCAGTAATACATCAGTGTGAAGAGCCAGCCAGGACACAGGACATAGGGCAGCATGCAGCGGGGGCAGACTTTCCAAAGTGGGACTGGAGTCTCCGCCTCTCCATGGTGATTCGGCAGCAAGTGCTCCCCGCATGTGATGGGGGGGGGGGGGGGGGTATGCGGGAGCACCAAGGGTTTTTTTTGTCACGCCCCCTCCCAAGCCAGATAACGTTGTGGCGTTCCTGCCACTGGCGTATAGAATTAAAAACCCTTGGCGCAACTGGATGGTAGTTCAAAGAAAAGAGTGGATTAATAACTATATATGTATTTATTTTGTGACTATAAGTAAACAGTAGCAGCTGTGTTTTATGCAGTTAAATATATAGAATAAAGGAATTAGTTTTATACTAAATATGACAATATCAGTAAATAAATAAATAAATAAATAGAATAAAACAAAACAAAAACAGGAACAGTTCTTCTAGAGAAGAATAGATATTGAATGTAAGTGAGCCAAAAAGGATAATAAAATGAGGGGAATCAGTCCTCTAAATATAGGGTTTTTGGTGAGTCTGGAGTCCGTTGGGCGGTAATGCTGTCAGATGGATACAGTACGGTTACCACTATTTATAGTACCAGCGCCCACCCTCGGCATATGTCTCACCTTGCTCCTGCCCCATGGAGTTACGGAGTCGGTGCCTGGAGTGAAGATATGAGCTGCAGCGTCGCTACAATGGCACTGGGCCGGCACCTCTCACAGCACGTCAGCCTGAGAGGAGAGTGAGCGCAGTTACAGTGGCGGTGTTTGCACTGAGCCCCAGCCGGTTCTTCTCTATGTGCGTGTGACATCATGTACATGTGCGTCATGATGTCACACGCAGATGACGGAAGGGAGGAGGAGTAGAACATAGTGACAGCTTGCCGGAATGATTTACAGTCCAACATTCATGGATTTTCTGGTGTAGCCGGGCCCTCTGCGACCTCTCGGAACCTAGGCATCCGCTTTGGATGCTTTGCGGTAAATCCACCACTGCAAATAGGGTTCCAGATATTTGGAGAATACAGATTCCAGAACATTGCAAATCCTAAGATTTTATCGCAAATAAAAGTGAGCTCTTTATATAAAGAGTCCATGTCTTGAGAGAATTCCCGAAAACTTCTCGTATTAGATTCCACTTTAGTCTCCACCTCGGTAATGTGACCATCAAGTGTAGCCATCTCAGTTTTAAGGTCAGCAGATAGTTGTTGGAAGTTTGCAGCGAGAGATGTACTGAGGTCAGCAATCATATTTTAAATGTCACTTTTCGTAGCAAAAGTATGTCCAGGGGAAAGTTCAGGACATTGTGACCCTGCTGGGGAGGCTGGCAGTGACATGAAAGGTGTTGCATGATGCCCTGTTGGGTACCTCTTCTTCCACCTCTACCAGAGGTCTTATGCATACTATAAAATAAGTCAGACTTTGTATAATGCAGTTATAATCAGTGGCACACGCAGGGGGGTTTCAGAGTACCTGGAAACCCCGCTGGCCGCCGATCTATCGTGCAGCTGACCGATTTTTTTTTTATCATTGTTGGTCCTGGAGAGGAGAGACCCACCTGCAGTCCCGAGGACCAGTGATCGCAGCACGCACAAAAGAAGTAGGCCAACGGGAGCGCGAGATTGGGAGCCGGATGAGCTGAGCCTACAGAGTCAAGAGGACCAGCGACCGCAGAGGACCACTTTCTGAAGGATAGCTGCCCGCAGCACTACCTGACTGGACAGAGTGCCTGGAAGAACCGCCGCTGGTGGAGGGACATCAGCGCCGTGGCGGAGGGATAGCAGCTGCACAACAGACTTAGGGGATGATGCCCATCCTGACATGGAGAGTGGAGGAGCAGCGCTGGCCGGTGACTGGAATTGCAGGCACCACAGAAGACACCCCGCCTACCTGGAGAAGGAACCTTGAAGGACATCCGGCTACTGTGTGGAGGACGGCGCTGACAAGAGCCCGGAGCGGAGAGGAAAACCCCAGCAGAGGACAAAGAGACGACACCAGCCGGCGAACCTGGATGTGGAGCATAGAAGCGGATCTTTGCCGGCAAGACCTGGGACAAAGTGCACAGCCCAATGCGGTGCTCAGCATCCAGGGCAGCGCTGAGGACCGATGGCCGGTCCTAGGGGTCAGAGGAGCCACAGCTTGGGGTGAGACACTGTTTAAGCCCTTCTGCTGCCAACTCTGCCCTTTTAACCCCTTCCGCTGCAATACACTGCCTGATTAAAGTAATGGGGTAGGCTCCCCTGTGTTTTTTTTAGAGATGAGCGGGTTCGGTTCTCAGAGAACCGAACCCTACCGGACTTTGCCTTTCCGAGTTCGGTTCCGAGCCCGGCTCGGGTTTTCCCACCTGACTCAGAAACCCGAACTCGGCAAAACGTCATCATCCCACTGTCGGATTCTCGCGGGATTTGGATTCCATATAAGGAGCCGCGCGTCACGGCCATTTTCACTCCAGTCTCAGAGAGTGTATTGAGAGGACGTGTACTCAGTGTTCAGTGTCTGTGTGGGGGCGGGAAAGTGGGGTGGCGAGTCTTGTGCTGTGTTGTGCTGCTCAGTCCAGTCCAGTGTAGTCACAGTGTTGGTGTCCTCTGCAGCCATATATCCAGTGTAGCTGTATAAACTGGTGCTGTGTTGTGCTGTCCAGTCCAGTGTAGTCAGTATATTGTGTTGCATCAGTCACAGTGTTGGTGTCCTCTGCTGCCATATATCCAGTGTAGCTGTATAAACTGGTGCTGTGTTGTGCTGTCCAGTTCAGTGTAGTCAGTGTATTGTGCTGCATCAGTCCAGCCAGTCACAGTGTTGGTGTCCTCTGTTGCCATATATCCAGTGTAGCTGTATAAAGTGGTGTTGTGTGGTGCTGCATCAGACCAGTGGTAGTGTCCTGTCTCATCAGTCATTCCAGTGATGAGGCAGTCACAGTGGTATACGCTGCTGCTATATGTCCACTGCTGCCGTATAATAATTATAACAACAACCACAAGTCCCTTACAGTGTTGTTGTGTTGTGCTGCATCAGACCAGTGGTAGTGTCCTGTCTCATCAGTCATTCCAGTGACGATATACGCTGCTGCTATATGTCCACTGCTGCCGTATAATAATTATAACAACAATCACAAGTCCCTTACAGTGTTGCTGTGTTTGTGCTGCATCAGACCAGAGGTAGTGTCCTGTCTCATCAGTCATTCCAGTGACGATATACGCTGCTGCTATATGTCCACTGCTGCCGTATAATAATAATAACAACAACCACAAGTCCCTTACAGTGTTGTTGTGTTGTGCTGCATCAGACCAGTGGTAGTGTCCTGTCTCATCAGTCATTCCAGTGACGAGGCAGTCACAGTGGTATACGCTGCTGCTATATGTACACTGCTGCCGTATAATAATTATAACAACAACTACAAGTCGCTTACAGTGTTGTTGTGTTGTCCTGCATCAGACCAGTGGTAGTGTCCTGTGCATCAGCCATCAGTCATTCCAGTGACCAGTCACAGTGGTATCCTCTGCTGTCATATGTCCAGTACTCCTGAGCCACATATTGTGTTATATAACTCCAGAAAAATAATAGAGAACAAAAATTTGGAGGATAAAATATGCAAAGATCAAGAACCACTTCCTCCTAGTGCTGAAGCTGCTGCCACTAGCCATGACATAGACGATGAAATGCCATCAACGTCGTCTTCCAAGGCCAATGCCCAATGTGATAGTAGAAGGCATGTAAAATCCAAAAAGCCAAAGTTCAGTAAAAAGAAACAAAAAAAGAAATTTAAATCGTCTGAGGTGAAACGTAAACTTGCCAATATGCCATTTACGAGACGGAGTGGCAAGGAACGGCTAAGGCCCTGGCCTATGTTAATGGCTAGTGGTTCAGCTTCACATGACGATGGAAGCCCTCATCCTCCAGCTAGAAAAATTAAAAGAGTTAAGCTGGAAAGAGCACAGAAAAGAACTGTGCGTTCTGAGATGGTATCACAAATCCCCAAGGAGAGTCTAAGTGTGTCAGCAGTTGCGATGCCTGATCTTCCCAACACTGGACGGGAAGAGGTGGCTCCTTCCACCATTTGCACGCCCCCTGCAATCTGTTGCCTCTGTCAATCTGTAATAAGTAGGGGTAAGGATGTTAACCACCTAGGAACATCCTCCCTTATACGTCACCTTCTGCGCATTCATCAGAAGTCAGAGTCAAGTTGTGAAACTTTTGGTAAGAGCGTAAGCAGTCCACTGACACCTAAATCCCTTCTTCCTCTAGTACCCAAGCTCCTGCAAGCCACACCACCAACTCCCTCAACGTCAACTTCCTCCCAATTCAGAAACGTCCGTAGTCCTGCAGGCCATGTCACTGTCAAGACTGAGGAGTCCTTCCCTAACCGGGATTCCTCCGTAGGATCCTTGAGTGGTACGCCTGCTGTTGCTGCCGCTGCTGCTGTTGTTGCTGCTGGGAGTCCATCGTCATCCCAGAGGGGAAGTCGGAAGACCACTTGTACTACTTTCAGTAAGCAATTGACTGTCCAACAATCCTTTGTGAGGAAGATGAAATATGACAGCAGTCATCCTTTTGCAAAGCGGATAACTGAGGCCTTGACAGCTATGTTGGTGTTAGAGGTGCGTCCGGTATCCACCATTAGTTCAGTGGGACTTAGAGAATTGTTTGAGGTACTGTGTCCCCGGTATCAAATCCCATCTAGGTTCCACTTCTCTAGGCAGGTGAGACCGAGAATGTACACAGACATCAGAAAGAGTCACAGGGTCCTACAAAATGCGGTTGTATTCAATGTCCACTTAACCACGGACATATGGACAAGTGGAACAGGGCAGACTAAAGACTATGGGGGTCATTCCGAGTTGTTCGCAAAGTTATTTAACACAAAACTTAGCAGTTTTGCTGTGGATCCTGCAGCGCTTTTCAGTCGCACTGCTGTTCGGTAAATGATTGACAGGAAAGGGGCATTTCTGGGTGGCAACTCAGTGTTTTCCCGGCGTTTGCAAAAAAACCCAGGCGTGTCAGGGAAAAACGAGGGAGTGTCTGGAGAAACGGGGGAGTGGCTGGCCGAATGCAGGGCGTGTTTGTGACGTCAAACCAGGAACTAAACGGACTGAGCTGATCGTAATCTGTGAGTAGGTCCGGAGCTACTCAGAAACTGCAAAGAATTATTTATTAGCAGTTCTGCTAATCTTTCGTTTGCAATTCTGCTATGCTAAGATACACTCCCAGAGGGCGGCGGCCTAGCGTGTGCAATGCTGCTAAAAGCAGCTAGTGAGCGAACAACTCGGAATGAGGGCCAATATGACTGTAACAGCCATTGGGTAGATGTATGGCCTCTCGCAGCAACAACAGCAGCGCCACCAGTAGCATATCGCAAACGCCAACTCGTTCCTAGGCAGGCTATGCTATGTATCACCGCTTTACTTAAGAGGCACACAGCTGACAACCTCTTACGGAAACTGAGGAACATCATCGCAGAATGGCTTATCCCAATTGGACTCTCCTGGGGATTTGTGATATCGGACAACACCACCAATATTATGCGTGCATTACATCTGGGTAAATTCCAGCATGTCCCATGTTTTGCACATACAATTAATTTGGTGGTGCAGAATTTTTTTTAAAATGACAGGGGTGTGCAGGAGATGCTGTCGGTGGCCCGAAAAATTGCGGGCCACTTTCGGCAGTCTGCCACTGCGTGCCGAAGACTAGAGCTCCAGCAAACACTCCTTAACCTGCCCCACCATAAACTGAAGCAAGAGGTGGTAACGAGATGCAATTCAACACTCTATGGGGGTCATTCCGACCCGATCGCACGCTGCACTTCTTCGCAGCCGTGCGATCGGGTCGGAACTGCGCATGCGGCGGCGCATGGCAGTCATCGTTGCCTAGCGATGGCCTCTGAGACAGAGGCGGTCGCTAGGCGGGAGGGGGCTGAACGGTGCCGTTTAGCCGCCATTTAGGGGGAGCGGTCCGGCCAACGCAGGTGTGGCCGGACCGTTCGGGGACGGGCCATGGCAGCTGCGTGACGTGTCATGCAGCCGTTGCGGCTAGCGGGAGCGATGAGTAGCTACCGGCCAGCCACAGGAGCAGCGCTGGCCGGGAGTTACTCCTCAAATACAAAGGCATCGCCTCTGTGTGATGCTTTTGTATTTGTGCGGGGGGGGGGGGGCACTGACATGCGGGGCGGGCTAGCCCTGTGCTGGGCGTCCCCCCGCATGTCTGAGTTAAGGATCGTAGCTGTGCTAAACTTAGCACAGCTACGATCAACTCGGAATGACCCCCTATATGCTTCAGAGGATGGAGGATATAGGCAAAGGAGGGGTAATGCACCTGACTCAAGCGCAGTGGAGAATGATTTCTGTCTTGTGCAAGGTTCTCAAACCCTTTGAACTTGCTACACGTGAAGTCAGTTCAGACACTGCCAGCTTGAGTCAGGTCATTCCCCTCATCAGGCTTTTGCAGAAGCAGCTGGAGAAATTGAAGGAGGAGCTAATACGCAGCGATTCGGCAAAGTATGTGGGACTTGTGGATGGAGCCCTTCATTCGCTTTGCCAGGATTCAAGGGTGGTCAATCTGTTGAAATCAGAGCACTACATTTTGGCCACCGTGCTCGATCCTAGGTTTAAAGCCTACATTGTATCTCTCTTTCCAGCAGACACAAGTGTGCAGAGGTGCAAAGACCTGCTGGTTAGTAAATTGTCAACTCAAGTGGAACGTGACCCGTCAATAGCTCCTCCTTCAATTTCATATGCCACTGGGGCTGCAAGAAAAACGATAAGATTTCCTAGCCCACCCACTGGCGGTGATGCAGGGCAGTCAGGAGCGAAAGCTGACATCTGGTCTGGACTGAAGGACCTGCCAACGATTACTGACATGTCTACTGTCACTGCATTTGATTCTGTCACCATTGAAAGAATGGTGGAGGATTATATGAGTGACAGCATCCAAGTAGGCATGTCAGACAGTCCGTATGTATACTAGCAGGAAAAAGAGGCAATTTGGATGCCCTTGCACAAACTGGCTTTATTTTACCTAAGTTGCCCCCCCTCCAGTGTGTACTCCAAAAGTGTTTAGTGCAGCCGGTAACCTAAATGTGGAGAAGATGATGTTCATCAAAATTAATTATAAATTCCTCCGGGAAGACCTTTACCAGCAATTGCCTCCAGAAAGTACACAGAAACCTGTGATGGTGGATTCCAGTGGGAACAAATTAATACTCTGTGAGGAGGAGTATGTACACAGTGAAAGGGGTGAGGAATCAGAGGATGAGGTTGAGGTCAACATCTTGCCTCTGTAGAGCCAGTTTATGCAAGAAGAGAGTGATTGCTTCTTTTTTGGTGGGGGCCCAAACAAACCAGTCATTTCAGCCACAGTCATGTGGCAGACTCTGTCGCTGAAATGATTGGTTTGTTAAAGTGTGCATGTCCTGTTTATACAACATAAGGGTGGGTGGAAGGTCCCAAGGACAATTCCATCTTGCACCTCTTTTTCTTCTTTGCATCATGTGCTTTTTGGGGACTAGTTTTTTAAGTGCCATCCTGTCTGTAACTGCAGTGCCACTCCTAGATGGGCCAGGTGTTTGTGCCGCACACTTGTGTCGCTTAGCTTGGCCATCCAGCTACCTCATTGCACCTCTTTTTCTTCTTTGCATCATGTGCTGTTTGGGGCCTAGTTTTTAAATCTGCCATCCTGTCTGCCACGGCAGTGCCACTCGATGGGCCAGGTGTTTGTGTCGCACACTTGTGTCGCTTAGCTTAGTCATACTGCTACCTCATTGCACCTCTTTTTCTTCTTTGCATCATGTGCTGTTTGGGGCCTTTTTTTAAATCTGCCATCCTGTTTGCCACTGCAGTGCCACTCCTAGATGGGCCAGGTGTTGGTGCCGCACACTTGTGTCGCTTAGCTTGGCCATCCAGCTACCTAATTGCACCTCTTTTTCTTCTTTGTATCATGTGCTGTTTGGGGACTAGTTTTTTTAAGTCCCATCCTATCTGTAACTGCAGTGCCACTCCTAGGTGGGCCAGGTGTTTGTGCCGCACACTTGTGTCGCTTAGCTTAGTCATACAGCCACCTCGGTGCAACTTTTAGGCCTAAAAACAATATTGTGAGGTGTTCAGAATATACTGGAAATTAGTGGAAATGAATGTTATTGAGGTTAATAATACCGTAGGAGCAATATTACCCCCAAATTCTGTGATTTTAGCCAAGCCAAAACCAAAACACAAAAGTGGAATTAGAACCAAAACCCAAAAAGTGAGGACAGCCGCACATCTCTAGTTTTTTTCCACGCTGCCTCAGTGTAGTTTATAAGGGGGTAGGCTCAAAGTGCTTTGCATTGTGCTAAAAGTTTAAAAGGGGTAGGATCCCCTATTATCCTCTTCCCTATTATTTAATTTATAAAGGGGGAAGGTTCCCCTTATCCTGGTGAGTGCAGGGAACAACAGCTCCCCGGGTCCTCCCGCTTTAGGTAAGCTATCTGTCCAGCCGTGCAGTGGTGCTTTTCCTTCCTCCGGGGACCCCCTTTCCACATTTTTGTCTCTCTTTTAAGGATCCTCAGTCACTTTGGGACCTCCTCTACACCCCTCGGCTTCTCACTACCACTGGCTACTGGGCCCTAAGCGAGAGGCCGCCCTCTGGTCACTCTGCCCTACAACATGGGGACGGGTGATAATGATGGTGTCTGTGCTTTCTGCTTATGGAGGGTGGTGGGGGGGAGGGTCTCGTAGCTGTGCTCTTTTTCTTTGGGTCTGTAACTGTAACACGCCCAAAGTAGATGACGTGAGACAGAAGGTGGGGTGTGGGGGTGATCACAAGACCAGATTCGGGTGATCAGAGAGGCAGGCCTGGTTGAAAAATTCCCTCAGACACAATGACCAAACAGCAGAATGTAGTATAACGCAATTTTATTTTAACAGCTTTTCAGAATGAAGAACAAGACCATAACTTGAGTACTTATCTATTAAGAAAAACATACAATGCAATAATATACCGATGCTTGCCTTCTTATGACCTAACAGGATTTTCTTCTATATGCTGTAGCAGTCAAGCAATGGATAAGTAACAAAGTCAGCGTAGTACCTGTAGTGCACCAGCTTCAAACTCAGTCCCGCCATGGTGCAGTGGTACACGATATTATAGCTTTAGACAACGGCGTTCCCTTGTACATGGTTGGCTGTAGCTGTAGCAGTCAAGCAGTAGGAAAGTAGCAGAGTCAGTATGGTACCTGTGGTGCACCGGTTTTGAACATAGTCCCACAAGGGTGCAGTGGTACACAATTTAATATCTTTAAACACTGGCATTACGATTTCCGATTCCAGCTCCGGCATGTGAGCAGCGCTGCGGGACAGCTCCTGCCACACACCGCCGGCTGCAGCTATTTCACGGCTCCTAGAGCCTCCACAACCCTCCTCATCTCACCCGTGTTAGTGGGGAGCCGCATGGATAAATTTTTAAGTGCCTCCATGCCTCGCAATCGGAGCTAAAAAAATGGGAAGGGGGACACCAAGATAGGGCCTGCCACAGAGATGCGTGGAGCTGCAGCACCTTCCTCCCCTGAAGTTAGAAACGCTGCCTGTGATGCCCCTCAGAGCTCAGGACGAGCTGCTGCACCACCCAGCAGTGAGTATACAGCTCATGTCTTCCACGTTCCCCCTCTGCTCTCAGAATCCTCTTTGCCAGCACCTGACACTCCAGTCACATATGGAGACCTGATTACTGCTGTGCGGGCTGCTATAGCCCCCCTTTTAGCTGCTCAAACCGCTGATATAGCAAAGCAAATTGATTCACTTACTAAGAGGATCCAAAAATCTGAATACCAAGTAGGTGCCCTATTTGGTGATGGTTCTGACTTGCAAGTCTCTCATGCTAAACAAGCTAAATCACAACAGCCATGCTAAACAAGCTAAATCACAACAGCAGATATGGCTAAAGATTGACGATCTTGAAAATAGAACACGTAGGAACAGTCTGAGGCTGGTTGGGTTACCTGAATCTCTTAAATGCACAGTTGTTAAATTTCATAAAAGTTACGTTACCCTCCCTTCTTAATATTTCCGAGGCATGCACAGATATGGTCATTGAGCGTGCACACAGGATAGGTCCAGAGAGGAAGCATGATTCCAGACCACGGGTGGTCATCTTTAAGAAGCTAAATTACTTACATAAAGATGCAATTTGGTCAGCCTCGCGCCGCCAACGTGGGCTTACATGGCAAGGCCAAAAGGTCATTATTTTTCAAGATTACTCGGCTGAGCTCACCAGGGCTAGAAAAGAGTTCTCGCCATTGTGCTCACAACTAGTGGCGAAGGGTCGTACGTTCGCACTACTTTACCCCTCACGCCTAGGTCTATATGAAGGTGATACCCATGTGGACTTTAATTCTGTCTGCGATGCAGAGGCTTATCTTCAGCAAGATAACATGGAAAGACGCTGTCTTGATTCAACCTCCGATACTACAGATGGTTAATTCGGAGCATTGTTCCCACACTGAGTGGAGGATGAGTGTTGTTATGTTCCCTCGACAGTTAATTTGTAGCCGCCTGTATGCAGAACTATGCTCTCCTGAGTCACCTTTTATATTTCTGGTAGAGACTATGCTGATCACTCCCCTGACGTTATGTATCTATACGGATATAAACTGATTGCTCCATTCTTTTATGTCATTATTCCACTCCGTTTACTCCTAATTTACTCTAATGTTATGGCACTCATCATCTAAGTGATTATACTCTACTGATTGAATGCTCAAGTATGTCGGATCTGTAACTGCCCCAGGGGTGACAAGGGTTTTCTATACTCTATAATTGCAGATATGCTCGGCGGCGGGTGGCTGGATGCCCCGGGAAGCTGAGTATTGTTGGCTTCGATGCTAGCAATCCCGGGAAGTCTCTTTTGACCTAGTACGGGAGTTTTGCTGGACCTATCCGGGTCCTCCATTTCTCCCGTCAGGAGACACAATTGTTCTAGGTTTTATTCTTTTTTCTGTTTATATGTGTAAAGTGTTTTTTCTTTCCTCTTTTCTCTCCCCTTTCCTTGCCAGTTGTCCCTGTTTCTCTTTGGTCCAGTGGAGAGTGCATTTTCGTGTCACATAGATGCTATTGCGTCTTTCATATATGTATATTGCTATTTAATTTTTGTTTTGAAACTTTACAATGTCCACTCTTAAATTGGGATCCTGGAATATAGGGGGAGCCAATACTCTGCAAAAATGGAGGAAAATCTTGTTATATTTGAACAAATTAAAATTAGACCTTATTTTCCTTCAAGAGACACATTTACTTTCCCCGGATGTTAACAGGCTTAGTATGTTAGGGTGGGGAGTGCTTGGTTCAGCCTCGTATTCTTCAAAAAACGAGGGGGTTAGTTATATTGATTAAGAAAAATGTCCCATATGAGATGTATAATACCACGGCTGACCCTGAAGGCCGTTACCTCCTCTGTGATGTGAAGATAGCTGGTACGTATTTATTGGGTAATATTTATGCACCAAATGTTTATTCCATAGACTTCTTTCAGACACTGATTGCGTTACTACAACCTTATGCTGCGCAACCTAATATTGTTTGTGGTGACTTTAACCTGATATCCTCATCCTTGAAGGATAGACAAATTATGGCGGGTAGGGGCAGACATCTTCCAAAGTTGGGTGTCCCCGCTTTATGAGGCGACTGCAACTGTTAGACTCATGGAGATCCTTCCATCCCACTGAAAAGGAATTTTCCTGTTTGTCTGCAGCACATTATACCCTGTCTCGTATAGATTATATCATGATTTCTTGTATGCTTTTCCCTAAATTTAAACAGGTGGAAATTGAGCCAATCTGCTTATCAGATCACGCATTATTATGGGCTGTCATGACAACTAATGTAGATACGGGCCCATATAGACAGTGGAGATTTCCTCTGGCCTAGCACTAACACCTAGTTTCCGGGACAAAGTAGAGGAGGCATCGGAGACGTATAGGATGCATAATATTGCTATGCTAGATGATAAACCATCAATTTTTTGGATGACTTCCAAGGCTGCTATTAGAGGGTTGCTGATTTCTCATACTGCAGCACACAGGAAGTCATTATCTAAAGAGTATATAGAGACACAAAGACTGACAAACACCTACCAACGTTTTCAAAATCACCCGAATGCTACTACAAAGCACTCTTATCACACAGCAAAGGTGCATTTTGATGCGCTACTTACAAAATTAGAACTGTCTTATTCTTTTCATAAAGATACCTGCTTCTTCAAGTTTGGTAACACAGTTAAACTATCTAATTTGTTAAAAGGCCAACATCCCCCTATGCTCATTCACCTGTTGACGCAGCCTGATGGAGGCCTCACCACCTCTAGTGAACAAATTGCAGAAGTTATGAAAGATTTTTATGAGACTCTGTATGCCCATACTGATGTGTTGTCATGTGATGCCACTACGGACCCCTTTTGGGAAGGACTTTCCATTCCACAATTGTCGTCCCTTTCAGAGGATGCTTTAGTTGCCCCAATTACTGAATGTGAGGTTCTGCAGACGATCAGATATTTGAAAACAGGAAAAGCTCCTGGCCCTGATGGGCTCACTGCAGAATACTATAAGATCCTTGATAAACGCATTGCACCAGTACTCACAACACTATTTAATAACATATTGGAATCAGATCACATGCCCATGCACTTCAACTCGGCTATAATTAAAGTTCTCCCGAAGCCTGGCTGTGATCTTAGTAATCCTGGCTCCTATAGGCCTATTTCCCTTCTTAACACCGACTATAAGTTACTCACAAAAATTTTAGCTAACCGCTTAAAAAAAGTCCCTCCCAAACATCATACACCCAGATCAGACTGGCTTTATTATGGGGAGAAACTCTATTACTAATATCTGGAGGGTGCTATCTGCTATATATGCGACCTCGCGAGATCCTTCACACACCAAGAGAGCAATCATTTCCCTGAATGCTGAGAAGGCTTTCAACATGGTGTTGTGGAAACACCTCTACAACGCCATGTCGAGGTTTGGATTCCCTCCCAAATTCATAGCTTTTATAAATACTTCATATACAAATCCCCACACCCAGATATCATGTAATGGATACCTTTCACAGCCAAGTAAAATTCAGCGAGGCACCTGACAAGGCCCCTTATCCCCTCTATTATTTGCAATTGCGTTAGACCCTTTAGCTCTGTCCCTACGCCAATCCCCTTTGTTTCAGGGTATAATGATAGGTGATGTTGACCTTCGTTTAGCGTTATTTGCAGATGACATGCTGCTTTTTCTTTCTAACCCCTCTCACTCGTTACCAATTGTTTTTGATACTATTGAGATATTTGGCAAAATGTCTGGCTATAAGATTAACATTGATAAGTCAGAGATTTTGCCTTTGTCTGGTGACCTATCATTTTTATCTGACGCAGTGGCCTTGCGATCTATCAAAGTAGTTGGATCTAATTTTAAGTATTTAGGGATCCATATACCATGTAATTTAGATTTCTTGTATAAGGTTAATTATCCCCCATTGATACAAGCAGTCTCTAAACTACCTGAGGCCTGGCATTTACTACCACTTTCACTTCTTGGCAGAATTGCGGTAATTAAATCTGTAATATTTTCTAAACTTTCCTACACCATGCAGTTGCTCCCGGTAATGTTATCCGCTGATGTCAAAAGACTTGATTCTATGATTACTAAATTTCTTTGGCGGGGAGGCAAGCTATGTGCACAACGCAAATTGGGGGGACTTGGTCTTCCAGACCTCAAATTTTACTCACATGCTTTCTTTTTTACATTACGTTACAGACTATCACGTCTGTGATGTGCACCGGAAATTTTTCGGGTTTTGTGTTTTGGTTTTGGATTCGGGTCCGCGGCCGTGTTTTGGATTCGGACGCGTTTTAGCAAAACCTCCCTGAAAATGTTTTTGTCGGATTCGGGTGTGTTTAGGATTTGGGTGTTTTTTTTACAAAAAACCCTCAAAAACAGCTTAAATTAAATCATAGAATTTGGGGGTCATTTTGATCCCATAGTATTATTAACCTCAATAACCATAATTTACACTAATTTTCAGTCTATTCTGAACACCTCACACCTCACAATATTATTTTTAGTCCTAAAATTTGCACCGAGGTCGCTGGATGGCTAAGCTAAGCGACACAAGTGGCCGACACAAACACCTGGCCCATCTAGGAGTGGCACTGCAGTGTCAGGCAGGATGTCACTTCAAAAAAATTGTCCCCAAACAGCACATGATGCAAAGAAAAAAAGAGGCGCACCAAGGTCGCTGTGTGACTAAGCTAAGCAACACAAGTGGCCGACACAAACACCTGGCCCATCTAGGAGTGGCACTGCAGTTTCAGACAGGATGGCACTTCAAAAAAATTGTCCCCAAACAGCACATGATGCAAAGAAAAAAAGAGGCGCACCAAGGTCGCTGTGTGACTAAGCTAAGTGACACAAGTGGCCGACACAAACACCTGGCCCATCTAGGAGTGGCACTGCAGTGTCAGGCAGGATGGCACTTCAAAAAAATTGTCCCCAAACAGCACATGATGCAAAGAAAAAAAGAGGCGCACCAAGGTCGCTGTGTGACTAAGCTAAGCGACACAAGTGGCCGACACAAACACCTGGCCCATCTAGGAGTGGCACTGCAGTGTCAGGCAGGATGGCACTTCAAAAAAATTGTCCCCAAACAGCACATGATGCAAAGAAAAATGAAAGAAAAAAGAGGTGCTAGATGGAATTGTCCTTGGACCCTCCCACCAACCCTTATGTTGTATAAACAGGACATGCACACTTTAACAAACCCATCATTTCAGCGACAGGGTCTGCCACACGACTGTGACTGAAATGACTGGTTGGTTTGGGCCCCCACCAAAAAAGAAGCAATCAATCTCTCCTTGCACAAACTGGCTCTACAGAGGCAAGATGTCCACCTCATCATCATCCTCCGATTCCTCACCCCTTTCACTGTGTACATCCCCCTCCTCACAGATAATTAATTCGTCCCCACTGGAATCCACCATCTCAGGTCCCTGTGTACTTTCTGGAGGCAATTGCTGGTGAATGTCTCCACGGAGGAATTGATAATAATTAATTTTGATGAACATCATCTTCTCCACATTTTCTGGAAGTAACCTCGTACGCCGATTGCTGACAAGGTGAGCGGCTGCACTAAACACTCTTTCGGAGTACACACTGGAGGGGGGCAACTTAGGTAAAATAAAGCCAGTTTGTGCAAGGGCCTCCAAATTGCCTCTTTTTCCTGCCAGTATACGTACGGACTGTCTGACGTGCCTACTTGGATGCGGTCACTCATATAATCCTCCACCATTCTTTCAATGGTGACAGAATCATATGCAGTGACAGTAGACAACATGTCAGTAATCGTTGGCAGGTCCTTCAGTCCGGACCAGATGTCAGCACTCGCTCCAGACTGCCCTGCATCACCGCCAGCGGGTGGGCTCGGAATTCTTAGCCTTTTCCTCGCACCCCCAGTTGCGGGAGAATGTGAAGGAGGAGCTGTTGACGGGTCACGTTCCGCTTGACTTGACAATTTTCTCACCAGCGGGTCTTTGAACCTCTGCAGACTTGTGTCTGCCGGAAAGAGAGATACAACGTAGGTTTTAAATCTAGGATCGAGCACGGTGGCCAAAATGTAGTGCTCTGATTTCAACAGATTGACCACCTGTGAATCCTGGTTAAGCGAATTAAGGGCTCCATCCACAAGTCCCACATGCCTAGTGGAATCGCTCTGTTTTAGCTCCTCCTTCAATGTCTCCAGCTTCTTCTGCAAAAGCCTGATGAGGGGAATGACCTGACTCAGGCTGGCAGTGTCTGAACTGACTTCACGTGTGGCAAGTTCAAAGGGTTGCAGAACCTTGCACAACGTTGAAATCATTCTCCACTGCGCTTGAGTCAGGTGCATTCCACCTCCTTTGCCTATATCGTGGGTAGATGTATAGGCTTGAATGGCCTTTTGCTGCTCCTCCATCCTCTGAAGCATATAGAGGGTTGAATTCCACCTCGTTACCACCTCTTGCTTCAGATGATGGCAGGGCAGGTTCAGGAATGTTTGGTGGTGCTCCAGTCTTCAGCACGCGGTGGCTGAATGCCGAAAGTGGCCCGCAATTCTTCGGGCCACCGACAGCATCTCTTGCACGCCCCTGTCGTTTTTTAAATAATTCTGCACCACCAAATACAATGTATGTGCAAAACATGGGACGTGCTGGAATTTGCCCAGATGTAATGCACGCACAATATTGCTGGCGTTGTCCGATGTCACAAATCCCCAGGAGAGTCCAATTGGGGTAAGCTATTCTGCGATGATGTTCCTCAGTTTCCGTAAGAGGTTGTCAGCTGTGTGCCTCTTATGGAAAGCGGTGCTACAAAGCGTAGCCTGCCTAGGAACGAGTTGGCGTTTGCGAGATGCTGCTACTGGTGCCGCCGCTGCTGTTCTTGCTGCGGGAGGCAATACATCTACCCAGTGGGCTGTCACAGTCATATAGTCCTGAGTCTGCCCTGCTCCACTTGTCCACATGTCTGTGGTTAAGTGGACATTGGGTACAACTGCATTTTTTAGGACACTGGTGACTCTTTTTCTGAGGTCTGTGTACATTTTCGGTATCGTCTGCCTAGAGAAATGGAACCTAGATAGTATTTGGTATCGGGGACACAGTACCTCAATCAAGTCTCTAGTTGCCTCTGAATTAACGGTGGATACCGGAACCACTTTTCTCACCACCCAGGCTGACAAGACCTGAGTTATCCGCTTTGCAGCAGGATGACTGCTGTGATATTTCATCTTCCTCGCAAAGGACTGTTGGACAGTCAGTTGCTTACTGGAAGTAGTACAAGTGGTCTTCCGACTTCCCCTCTGGGATGCCGATCGACTCCCAGCAGCAACAACAGCAGCGCCAGCAGCAGTAGGCGTTACACTCAAGGATGCATCAGAGGAATCCCAGGCAGGAGAGGACTCATCAGACTTGCCAGTGACATGGCCTGCAGGACTATTGGCTTTCCTGTGTAAGGTGGAAATTGACACAGAGGGAGTTGGTGGTGTGGTTTGCATGAGCTTGGTTACAAGAGGAAGGGATTTAGTGGTCAGTGGACTGCTTCCGCTGTCATCCAAAGTTTTTGAACTTGTCACTGACTTCTGATGAATGCGGTCCAGGTGACGTATAAGGGAGGATGTTCCGAGGTGGTTAACGTCCTTACCCCTACTTATTACAGCTTGAGAAAGGCAACACACGGCTTGACTCCTGTTGTCCGCATTTGTGTTGAAATAATTCCACACCGAAGAGGTGTATTTTGACCAGGCATGTCAACAGGTGTCTCTCCGGGTGCCTGACTTAAACAAACCACCTCACCATCAGAATCCTCCTGGTCAATTTCCTCCCCAGCGCCAGCAACACCCATATCCTCATCCTGGTGTACTTCAACAGTGACATCTTCAATTTGACTATCAGGAACAGGACTGCGGGTGCTCCTTCCAGCACTTGCAGGGGGGCGTGCAAATGGTGGAAGGCGCAAGCTCTTCCCGTCCAGTGTTGGGAAGGTCAGGCATCGCAACCGACACAATTGGACTCTCCTTGGGGATTTGTGATTTAGAAGAACGCACAGTTCTTTGCTGTGCTTTTGCCAGCTTAAGTCTTTTCATTTTTCTAGCGAGAGGATGAGTGCTTCCATCCTCATGTGAATCTGAACCACTAGCCATGAACATAGGCCAGGGCCTCAGCCGTTCCTTGCCACTCCGTGTCGTAAATGGCATATTGGCAAGTTTACGCTTCTCATCAGACGCTTTCAATTTAGATTTTTGGGTCATTTTACTGAACTTTTGTTTTTTGGATTTTACATGCTCTCTACTATGACATTGGGCATCGGCCTTGGCAGACGACGTTGATGGCATTTCATCGTCTCGGCCATGACTAGTGGCAGCAGCTTCAGCACGAGGTGGAAGTGGATCTTGATCTTTCCCTATTTTAACCTCCACATTTTTGTTCTCCATTTTTTAATGTGTGGAATTATATGCCAGTATCAATAGCAATGGCCTACTACTATATATACTGCGCACAACTGAAATGCACCACAGGTATGGATGGATAGTATACTTGACGACACAGAGGTAGGTAGAGCAGTAGCCTTCCGTACCGTACTGCTATATATACTGGTGGTCACTGTCAGCAAAACTCTGCACTGTACTCCTCCTATATAATATACTGGTGGTCCCCAGTACCCACAATAAAGCAGTGTGAGCACAGATATATGCACTGCAGCACACTGAGCACAGATATGGAGTGTTTTTCAGGCAGACAACGTATACTGGTGGTCACTGTCAGCAAAACTCTGCACTGTACTCCTCCTATATAATACAGCAGCTCCCCAGTCCCCACAATTAAGCAGTGTGAGCACAGATATATGCAGCACACTGAGTACAGATATGGAGTGTTTTTCAGGCAGACAACGTATACTGGTGGTCACTGGTCAGCAAAACTCTGCACTGTACTCCTATATAATACATCTTCTCCCCAGTCCCCACAATTAAGCAGTGTGAGCACAGATATATGCAGCACACTGAGCACAGATATGGAGTGTTTTTCAGGCAGACAACGTATACTGGTGGTCACTGGTCAGCAAAACTCTGCACTGTACTCCTCCTATATAATAATACAGCTGCTCCCCAGTCCCCACAATTAAGCAGTGTGAGCACAGATATATGCAGCACACTGAGCACAGATATGGAGTGTTTTTCAGGCAGACAACGTATACTGGTGGTCACTGGTCAGAAAAACTCTGCACTGTACTCCTCCTATATAATAATACAGCTGCTCCCCAGTCCCCACAATTAAGCAGTGTGAGCACAGATATATGCAGCACACTGAGCACAGATATGGAGTGTTTTTCAGGCAGACAACGTATACTGGTGGTCACTGGTCAGCAAAACTCTGCACTGTACTCCTCCTATATAATACAGCTGCTCCCTAGTCCCCACAATTAAGCAATAAGCAGTAGCACAAATATTATTAATAAACGGAGAGGACGCCAGCCACGTCCTCTCCCTAACATTTCCAATGCACGAGTGAAAATGGCGGCGACGCGCGGCTGCTTATATAGAATCCGAATCTCGCGAGAATCCGACAGCGGGATGATGACGTTCGGGCGCGCTCGGGTTAACCGAGCCATACGGGAGAATCCGAGTATGCCTCGGACCCGTGTAAAATGGGTGAAGTTCGGGGGGGTTCGGTTTCCGAGGAACCGAACCCGCTCATCACTAGTTACAGATTGGTTGTATGAAAGGGATAATTATGTGCTCTACGATCTAGACTGTGCACTTCTAGCTCCCTATTCTCCGAATGCTTTGCTTCACACCCCCAGGGCTGATTTACCTCCCCACTGCTTATCAAATCCTTTATTTGCTGATACATACCGGACATGGTTGTTAATCAACAAAAGATTTCATAGAAATTCTGGTTACTCCAAACATATTGCTCTCTGGGGCAACCCGATGTTTTCACCTAGTATGACAGACACCATATTTCTCAGACTTAGACACAGAGGTATTCGTTCAACGCAGAGGCGGAACTACTGCCAGTGCAACCAGTGCGTTGCACTGGGGCCCGCCTCTGTCCAGGGGCCCAAAGCATGTAATGAGTCAAACTGACTCATTACATGCCACTGTGTGCTGCGAGCAACCGCTGCCCGCAGCACACAGCCGTCCGGAGAGGAGCGCACTGCAGCGGCCATGGGGGTAAGGAGGAGGAGGGAGGTGGAGGAGGGAGCCGCAGCAGCGCTTTGTTACTGGTTGAGGCGCTGCTGCTGTCCCTCTGTTTCCCTATAGGCTGTCTTCCGAGAACAGCCTATAGTGAAGCAGAGGGGCAGCAGCAGCAGCGCCTCCACCAATAACACAGCGCTGCTGCGGCTCCCTCCTCCACCTCCCTCCTCCTCCTTCTCTCCTGCCCGGGAATCGTGACCAGAAGCTGCACCGAGGAGCCTGAGCCAGCGGAAAGGGTAAGTATAATTCTTCTTTCTTTCTTTTTCTTTCTTTCTTTCTTTCTTTCTTTCTTTCTTTCTTTCTTTCTTTCTTTCTTTCTTTCTTCTGTCTGCCGCAATGTGTAAAAATGGGGAATTTGCCTGCCGCAATGTGTAAAAAGGGGGAATCTGCCTGCCGCAATGTGTAAAAAGGGTGAATCTGCCTGCCGCAATGTGTAAAAATGGGGAATCTGCCTGCCGCAATGTGTAAAAATGGGGAATCTGCCTGCCGCAATGTGCAAAAAGGGGGAATCTGCTTGCCGCAATGTGTAAAAAGGGGGAATCTGCCTGATGTAATGTGTAAAAAGGGGGAATCTTTGCCTGATGTAATGTGTAAAAAGGGGGAATCTTTGCCGTAATGTGTAAAAATGGGAAATCTTTGCCGCAATGTGTAAAAAGGGGGAATCTGCCTAACGTGATGTGTAAAAAGGGGAAATCTGCCTGCCGTAATGTGTAACAAGGGGACGCTGTCTGCCGTAATGTGTAAAAAGGGGACGCTGTCTGCCGTTATGTGTAAAAAGGGCACGCTGTCTGCCGTAATGTGTAAAAAGGGGGACGCTGTCTGCCGTTATGTGTAAAAAGTGTACGCTGTCTGCCGCTATGTTTAACAAAGGCACGCTGTCTGCCGTTATGTGTAAAAACTGTACGCTGTCTGCCGCTATGTGTAACAAGGGCACGCTGTCTGCCGTTATGTGTAAAAAGGGGACGCTGTCTGCCGTTATGTGTAAAAAGTGCACGCTGTCTGCCGGAATGTGTAAAAAGGGGGACGCTGTCTGCCGTAATGTGTAAAAAGGGGACACTGTCTGTTGTAATGTGTAAAAAGAGGAATCTGTCCGCCGTAAGGTGTAAAAGGGTCTCTACCTGGTGTAGTGGTGCTGCTGTGCGGCGTAATTTGAACAATAGAGACTACTGTGCACCGTTTTATGAATTGGTATTATTTTGTGGCCACACCCCTTCCCCACAAAGCCACGCCACTATGTATTTTTGCGCGCACCTACGGCGCGCACTACCCCTGTTTTGCATGCAGAGGTGGGGCTCCGATGCCGTTTCTTGCACACAGTGCTAAAATGCTTAGTTACGGCACTGTTGCTAGGTATCCATTTCTCTGGCCCTGAGCAGGTCCCCCTCACCAGATCCTCTCCATGGGTGAGAGGGTGGACTTGGATGGGATGGGGGGGAGGGGGGCCCAAAGCATTTTGTTGCACCTGGGCCCACCGCTCGCTAGTTCCGCCACTGGTTCAACGGCTGATGTTTTTGACCCGGGAGGGCGGATGTATAGTAATTTAGACGTAAAAGAGAAATATGCTCTCCCACCATCTACCTCATTCGCATACTTCCAACTTAGGCACTATATACAATTCCTATCCAAGCCTCAATCTCCTTCCTCTTCAATGGACCCTTTATCAAAACTCATTGATATACTTAAGTCAGTTTCGTATACTGTAAAACGAGATATTTATATGCTGATCTACTCTGTTCCGCACCAATTAATATATGGCATGGTTTGGAGTGATGTTGGCAACGGGATCTCTCCATTACTGATTTTCATGAACAAGTCTTGAAATATTATGACTCAACTTTACGACATTTACGATCATCCTACCTACAGGAGATCCATTCCAAGACGATCCACAGGGCCTATACATCACAAGATATATACCATAAACTTCACACTGACTCGGATGATACTTGTATAAAATGTAAGGGTTCAATCACTACCTTTATACATCAGATTTGGGAGTGCGGTGTGATTTAAAAAATGTTTGGAATAAGGTCTTAGTATTTGTCAATGATACCTTCAAATTACGTCTGTCATTATTGCCTCTTCCTTTCCTCTGTGCTAATTTTGCGGAATGGCTTACGGAAGGTTTGACAAAAAGAGTCATCCCTGTATTGGTAAACATAGTGACAATTGCTAAGAAAATTATTTTAACCCACTGGATTGCTCGGTCGACCCCTACACTTTCTGAGGCTAAAATGTTACTTTCGAAAACTATATACAGTATATATGGATAGACAAACTGTGTTGCCAGACTTGGAAAGAGGGGCCACTTAATTTTATAAAAAATGGGGCCCGTATATAGAGACAATGGAAGATTCTATACAAGCGCAAATTCTCAAGCTTTTCGATAGAATGGATTGGTGGGCATATAGATGTATTGATAAGGATAAGGATGTATGTGCTTGATACTCTACGGGTCACCTGGAAGTTTAGGCCCTCCTACCGATACACTCTCTGTTGATATCGTTCCCCTGGACACTACAAATGTCTTGTCAGACGTCTATTTTATGTGAACGACAACTGGCTGAATATGTTATGTGATGTGCTGTTTTGCTCATTCTGATACTACTGCCTCCTCACCACTGGACCAGATTTATATCGATTCCTTAACCCCCCCTTCCTTTTCTAAGTTTTAATTAGATGGTGTATTAACATTTTATGGATGTGTTATAAAATGACCAGAGTGACGAGAGACATTGCGTTGTAGATGATCGTTAATTTTGTCAAATATAAGATATGCTCCATGATGTAGAATGTTGAATGTCCCTGATTGGTTTATACAATGTTCCATTTTGCATATCTATGCTTATTTACTTGCTTGTCTTCAACCTGTTTCATCTATATCTACTGTATTGATGTGTCTCTCCCTTCGGGGAAAAACTCAATAAATATATATAAAAAAAAAACACTGGCATTCTCCTGTGCATGGATGGCTGTAGCTGTAGCAGTCAAGCAGTAGGTAAGTAGCACAGTCAGTATGGTACCTGTGGTGCACCGGCTTTGAACACAGTCCCGCAATGGTGCACTAACACCTTGGCAACATACACTTAGGTCGAGCATCAGTTAGCATGGGTTATGACTTTAGCAGGAATGCCACACATTGACATCAATTAACCACTGATCAGCATGAGTAATGCCCATTAGTAGGAATGCTATACATTTGGCATTGATTAAACATCAGTCAACCATCGACCAACATGAGCTATGCACATTATCAGAAATGCAATACATTGACATACGTTAAACATCAATTAACCATAAAACGTAGGACTAGCTAGCATGCATTCACAGTACCTTGGTCAATATAAATGCACCATTGTTAGCATTAAACATCGGCATGGGCTATCATCTGACTAGCTAGTATGCATTAAACACATTTGGCATCATTGATGGAAACATTGATAGCAAAAATATCATTTGACTAGCTAGTATGCATTAAACACATTTGCCAACATCGATGGCATGGAGTATCCTCTGACTAGCTAGTATGCATTAAACACATTTGGCATCATCGGTGGAAACATCGACAGCAGAAATATCATCTGACTAGCTAGTATGCATTAAACACATTAATAATCAGTCCTCGGCATTATACAGTTAACCCTTTCCTCTCTTCGTTGGCTGGTAGGCATAACATTTACATTAGAGATGAGCGCCGGAAATTTTTCGGGTTTTGTGTTTTGGTTTTGGGTTCGGTTCCGCGGCCGTGTTTTGGGTTCGACCGCGTTTTGGCAAAACCTCACCGAATTTTTTTTGTCGGATTCGGGTGTGTTTTGGATTCGGGTGTTTTTTTCCAAAAAACCTAAAAAACAGCTTAAATCATAGAATTTGGCGGTCATTTTGATCCCAAAGTATTATTAACCTCAAAAACCATAATTTCCACTCATTTTCAGTCTATTCTGAATACCTCACACCTCACAATATTATTTTTAGTCCTAAAATTTGCACCGAGGTCGCTGTGTGAGTAAGATAAGCGACCCTAGTGGCCGACACAAACACCGGGCCCATCTAGGAGTGGCACTGCAGTGTCACGCAGGATGGCCCTTCCAAAAAACCCTCCCCAAACAGCACATGACGCAAAGAAAAAAAGAGGCGCAATGAGGTAGCTGTGTGAGTAAGATTAGCGACCCTAGTGGCCGACACAAACACCGGGCCCATCTAGGAGTGGCACTGCAGTGTCACGCAGGATGTCCCTTCCAAAAAACCCTCCCCAAACAGCACATGACGCAAAGAAAAAAAGAGGCGCAATGAGGTAGCTGTGTGAGTAAGATAAGCGACCCTAGTGGCCGACACAAACACCGGGCCCATCTAGGAGTGGCACTGCAGTGTCACGCAGGATGTCCCTTCCAAAAAACCCTCCCCAAACAGCACATGACGCAAAGAAAAAAAGAGGCGCAATGAGGTAGCTGACTGTGTGAGTAAGATAAGCGACCCTAGTGGCCGACACAAACACCGGGCCCATCTAGGAGTGGCACTGCAGTGTCACGCAGGATGTCCCTTCCAAAAAACCCTCCCCAAACAGCACATGACGCAAAGAAAAAAAGAGGCGCAATGAGGTAGCTGACTGTGTGAGTAAGATAAGCGACCCTAGTGGCCGACACAAACACCGGGCCCATCTAGGAGTGGCACTGCAGTGTCACGCAGGATGTCCCTTCCAAAAAACCCTCCCCAAACAGCACATGACGCAAAGAAAAAGAAAAAAAAAAAGAGGTGCAAGATGGAATTGTCCTTGGGCCCTCCCACCCACCCTTATGTTGTATAAACAGGACATGCACACTTTAACCAACCCATCATTTCAGTGACAGGGTCTGCCACACGACTGTGACTGATATGACGGGTTGGTTTGGACCCCCACCAAAAAAGAAGCAATTAATCTCTCCTTGCACAAACTGGCTCTACAGAGGCAAGATGTCCACCTCATCATCATCCTCCGATATATCACCGTGTACATCCCCCTCCTCACAGATTATCAATTCGTCCCCACTGGAATCCACCATCTCAGCTCCCTGTGTACTTTGTGGAGGCAATTGCTGCTGGTCAATGTCTCCACAGAGGAATTGATTATAATTCATTTTAATGAACATCATCTTCTCCACATTTTCTGGATGTAACCTCGTACGCCGATTGCTGACAAGGTGAGCGGCGGCACTAAACACTCTTTCGGAGTACACACTAGTGGGAGGGCAACTTAGGTAGAATAAAGCCAGTTTGTGCAAGGGCCTCCAAATTGCCTCTTTTTCCTGCCAGTATAAGTACGGACTGTGTGACGTGCCTACTTGGATGCGGTCACTCATATAATCCTCCACCATTCTTTCAATGGTGAGAGAATCATATGCAGTGACAGTAGACAACATGTCCGTAATCGTTGTCAGGTCCTTCAGTCCGGACCAGATGTCAGCATCAGCAGTCGCTCCAGACTGCCCTGCATCACCGCCAGCGGGTGGGCTCGGAATTCTGAGCCTTTTCCTCGCACCCCCAGTTGCGGGAGAATGTGAAGGAGGAGATGTTGTTGACAGGTCGCGTTCCGCTTGACTTGACAATTTACTCACCAGCAGGTGTTTGAACCCCAGCAGACTTGTGTCTGCCGGAAAGAGAGATCCAAGGTAGGCTTTAAATCTAGGATCGAGCACGGTGGCCAAAATGTAGTGCTCTGATTTCAACAGATTGACCACCCGTGAATCCTTGTTAAGCGAATTAAGGGCTCCATCCACAAGTCCCACATGCCTAGCGGAATCGCTCCGTGTTAGCTCCTCCTTCAATGTCTCCAGCTTCTTCTGCAAAAGCCTGATGAGGGGAATGACCTGACTCAGGCTGGCAGTGTCTGAACTGACTTCACGTGTGGCAAGTTCAAAGGGCTGCAGAACCTTGCACAACGTTGAAATCATTCTCCACTGCGCTTGAGACAGGTGCATCCCACCTCCTATATCGTGCTCAATTGTATAGGCTTGAATGGCCTTTTGCTGCTCCTCCAACCTCTGAAGCATATACAGGGTTGAATTCCACCTCGTTACCACTTCTTGCTTCAGATGATGGCAGGGCAGGTTCAGTAGTTTTTGGTGGTGCTCCAGTTTTCTGTACGTGGTGCCTTACGCCGAAAGTGTCCCGCAATTCTTCTGGCCACCGACAGCATCTCTTGCACGCCCCTGTCGTTTTTAAAAAAATTCTGCACCACCAAATTCAAGGTATGTGCAAAACATGGGACGTGCTGGAATTGGCCCAGATTTAATGCACACACAATATTGCTGGCGTTGTCCGATGCCACAAATCCACAGGAGAGTCCAATTGGGGTAAGCCATTCCGCGATGATCTTCCTCAGTTGCTGTAAGAGGTTTTCAGCTGTGTGCGTATTCTGGAAACCGGTGATACAAAGCGTAGCCTGCCTAGGAAAGAGTTGGCGTTTGCGAGATGCTGCTACTGGTGCCGCCGCTGCTGTTCTTGCGGCGGGAGTCCATACATCTACCCAGTGGGCTGTCACAGTCATATAGTCCTGACCCTGCCCTGCTCCACTTGTCCACATGTCCGTGGTTAAGTGGACATTGGGTACAGCTGCATTTTTTAGGACACTGGTGACTCTTTTTCTGAGGTCTGTGTACATTTTCGGTATCGCCTGCCTAGAGAAATGGAACCTAGATGGTATTTGGTACCGGGGACACAGTACCTCCAACAAGTCTCTAGTTGGCTCTGCAGTAATGATGGATACCGGAACCACGTTTCTCACCACCCAGGATGTCAAGGCCTCAGTTATCCGCTTTGCAGTAGGATGACTGCTGTGATATTTCATCTTCCTCGCAAAGGACTGTTGGACAGTCAATTGCTTGGTGGAAGTAGTAAAAGTGGTCTTACGACTTCCCCTCTGGGATGACCATCGACTCCCAGCAGCAACAACAGCAGCGCCAGCAGCAGTAGGCGTTACACGCAAGGATGCATCGGAGGAATCCCAGGCAGGAGAGGACTCGTCAGAATTGCCAGTGACATGGCCTGCAGGACTATTGGCATTCCTGGGGAAGGAGGAAATTGACACTGAGGGAGTTGGTGGGGTGGTTTGCGTGAGCTTGGTTACAAGAGGAAGGGATTTACTGGTCAGTGGACTGCTTCCGCTGTCGGCCCAAGTTTTTGAACTTGTCACTGACTTATTATGAATGCGCTGCAGGTGACGTATAAGGGAGGATGTTCCGAGGTGGTTAATGTCCTTACCCCTACTTATTACAGCTTGACAAAGGGAACACATGGCTTGACACCTGTTGTCCGCATTTCTGGTGAAATACTTCCACACCGAAGAGCTGATTTTTTTGGTATTTTCACCAGGCATGTCAACGGCCATATTCCTACCACGGACAACAGGTGTCTCCCCGGGTGCCTGACTTAAACAAACCACCTCACCATCAGAATCCTCCTGGTCAATTTCCTCCCCAGCGCCAGCAACACCCATATCCTCCTCATCCTGGTGTACTTCAACACTGACATCTTCAATCTGACTATCAGGAACTGGACTGCGGGTGCTCCTTCCATCACTTGCAGGGGGCGTGCAAATGGTGGAAGGCGCATGCTCTTCACGTCCAGTGTTGGGAAGGTCAGGCATCGCAACCGACACAATTGGAGTCGGACTCTCCTTGTGGATTTGGGATTTCGAAGAACGCACAGTTCTTTGCGGTGCTACTGCTTTTGCCAGCTTTAGTCTTTTCATTTTTCTAGCGAGAGGCTGAGTGCTTCCATCCTCATGTGAAGCTGAACCACTAGCCATGAACATAGGCCAGGGCCTCAGCCGTTCCTTGCCACTCCGTGTGGTAAATGGCATATTGGCAAGTTTACGCTTCTCCTCCGACAATTTTATTTTAGGTTTTGGAGTCCTTTTTTTACTGATATTTGGTGTTTTGGATTTGACATGCTCTGTACTATGACATTGGGCATCGGCCTTGGCAGACGACGTTGCTGGCATTTCATCGTCTCGGCCATGACTAGTGGCAGCAGCTTCAGCACGAGGTGGAAGTGGATCTTGATCTTTCCCTAATTTTGGAACCTCAACATTTTTGTTCTCCATATTTTAATAGGCACAACTAAAAGGCACCTCAGGTAAACAATGGAGATGGATGGATTGGATACTAGTATACAATTATGGACGGACTGCCGAGTGCCGACACAGAGGTAGCCACAGCCGTGAACTACCGCACTGTACTGTGTCTGCTGCTAATATAGACTGGTTGATAAAGAGATAGTATACTCGTAACTAGTATGTATGTATAAAGAAAGAAAAAAAAACCACGGTTAGGTGGTATATACAATTATGGACGGGCTGCCGAGTGCCGACACAGAGGTAGCCACAGCCGTGAACTACCGCACTGTACTGTGTCTGCTGCTAATATATAAACTGGTTGATAAAGAGATAGTATACTCGTACCTAGTATGTATGCATAAAGAAAGAAAAAAAAACCACGGTTAGGTGGTATATACAATTATGGACGGGCTGCCGAGTGCCGACACAGAGGTAGCCACAGCCGTGAACTACCGCACTGTACTGTGTCTGCTGCTAATATATAGACTGGTTGATAAAGAGATAGTATACTCGTAACTAGTATGTATGTATAAAGAAAGAAAAAAAAACCACGGTTAGGTGGTATATACAATTATGGACGGGCTGCCGAGTGCCGACACAGAGGTAGCCACAGCCGTGAACTACCGCACTGTACTGTGTCTGCTGCTAATATATAGACTGGTTGATAAAGAGATAGTATACTCGTAACTAGTATGTATGTATAAAGAAAGAAAAAAAAACCACGGTTAGGTGGTATATACAATTATGGACGGGCTGCCGAGTGCCGACACAGAGGTAGCCACAGCCGTGAACTACCGCACTGTACTGTGTCTGCTGCTAATATATAGACTGGTTGATAAAGAGATAGTATACTCGTAACTAGTATGTATGTATAAAGAAAGAAAAAAAAAACCACGGTTAGGTGGTATATACAATTATGGACGGGCTGCCGAGTGCCGACACAGAGGTAGCCACAGCCGTGAACTACCGCACTGTACTGTGTCTGCTGCTAATATATAGACTGGTTGATAAAGAGATAGTATACTCGTAACTAGTATGTATGTATAAAGAAAGAAAAAAAAACCACGGTTAGGTGGTATATACAATTATGGACGGGCTGCCGAGTGCCGACACAGAGGTAGCCACAGCCGTGAACTACCGCACTGTACTGTGTCTGCTGCTAATATAGACTGGTTGATAAAGAGATAGTATACTCGTAACTAGTATGTATGTATAAAGAAAGAAAAAAAAACCACGGTTAGGTGGTATATACAATTATGGACGGGCTGCCGAGCGCCGACACAGAGGTAGCCACAGCCGTGAACTACCGCACTGTACTGTGTCTGCTGCTAATATAGACTGGTTGATAAAGAGATAGTATACTCGTAACTAGTATGTATGTATAAAGAAAGAAAAAAAAACCACGGTTAGGTGGTATATACAATTATGGACGGGCTGCCGAGTGCCGACACAGAGGTAGCCACAGCCGTGAACTACCGCACTGTACTGTGTCTGCTGCTAATATAGACTGGTTGATAAAGAGATAGTATACTCGTAACTAGTATGACTATAAAGAAAGAAAAAAAAACCACGGTTAGGTGGTATATACAATTATGGACGGGCTGCCGAGTGCCGACACAGAGGTAGCCACAGCCGTGAACTACCGCACTGTACTGTGTCTGCTGCTAATATAGACTGGTTGATAAAGAGATAGTATACTACTAATATTATATATACTGGTGGTCAGGTCACTGGTCACTAGTCACACTGGCAGTGGCACTCCTGCAGCAAAAGTGTGCACTGTTTAATTTTAATATAATATTATGTACTCCTGGCTCCTGCTATAACCTATAACTGGCACTGCAGTGCTCCCCAGTCTCCCCCACAATTATAAGCTGTGTGAGCTGAGCACAGTCAGATATATATATACATTGATGCAGCACACTGGGCTGAGCAGTGCACACAGATATGGTATGTGACTGAGTCACTGTGTGTATCGTTTTTTTCAGGCAGAGAACGGATATATTAAATAAAACAAACAACTGCACTGTCTGGTGGTCACTGTGGTCGTCAGTCACTAAACTCTGCACTCTCTTCTACAGTATCACAGCCTCAGGTCAATCTCTCTCTCTCTCTCTCAACCCTAATCTAAATGGAGAGGACGCCAGCCACGTCCTCTCCCTATCAATCTCAATGCACGTGTGAAAATGGCGGCGACGCGCGGCTCCTTATATAGAATCCGAGTCTCGCGAGAATCCGACAGCGTCATGATGACGTTCGGGCGCGCTCGGGTTAACCGAGCAAGGCGGGAGGATCCGAGTCTGCTCGGACCCGTGAAAAAAACATGAAGTTCGTGCGGGTTCGGATTCAGAGAAACCGAACCCGCTCATCTCTAATTTACATACACAACTCATATTTATCTCAGTATTTGTCACAGTCATTCTCCCTTTAACTGGCATGCAGGATTTGCCTATCTGTATTTGAAAACCGTCATCGTGGCACTGAAGACATGGTTACTCTCATGTACAATACTTCTACTCTCATGTACAATACTTTGGCATAGCAGGCATTTCACATCTGCATTCCACATACCGTCATGGCGGCACCGAATACCATGGACAACCACAATAGTCACACTTCAGCATAGCAGATTAGCAGGCATTTCACCTCTGCATTCACATCAGAATCCACGTTGGGGGAGCTCAGCCCCTGATCATACATTACACTGGGGTAAATTGAAGTTAGGGGTGCCTACTCCCTCTTTTTCGTTAACATGGGCGCAGCAGCCAAGGGGAGCCTAACCCCCTTACTTAGATAATACACCATGGGACAAAGAAGTGCCTACCTCCTAACATTTACTGTGCCCCGTCTAGGTAGCTGGGCAGCAACACCCAAGGGGAGCCCACCCCCTAGTAACTTTTTAATACTGGGTAGATATGGGGAAAAAGGGAGTGTTTGCAGCAAAAGGGCTATGGGAGGGGGGTTGGGGCACCAATATCTCACCCCCTGCTGCGGTTTCTCCTTGGACTCTAACACTCCAGCTCCCTTGTGGTGAGTGTTCCTCCACAGCAGCAGAGGCAGCAACCAAGTAGTGCTTCTCCTCCCCAGGGGTCTGATCTACCATCCAGCAGCAACCTCCTCCCCACAGGGACGGTGAGGAAGAGAGACACTCCTGGCAGCACAGCAACACTTCTCCTCCCCAGAGGGGAGAGAGAGCCTCTGCTTGCAGCTGGCTCTCCCTTTTAAGGGCCCTGGCAGCCCTCAGGACCTCCTTTCTGCCCGGCCCATTTACAGGTCACTGGCTCCCTGGGTCCCAGCAACAACCCGCCCCCAGGTCCCGCTGCCCTGCAACCCCGGGGGCCCAATCAGCTGGGGGCCATACTTTCCCAGACTTTATGTTGCTGGGTAAGAGGTGACACACCAGAGAATTGGTGGCAAAATCCCTGTAAGACAATCTGACAGGGTCACATAAAGTTCAGGCATGGCTTCCATTTTGTCCCTATAGGAATGTAGGGGCATAGGGATTGTTGGGGAACAGGTGCCGTTTAC
Organism: Pseudophryne corroboree; assembly: GCF_028390025.1. NCBI lineage: Eukaryota > Metazoa > Chordata > Amphibia > Anura > Myobatrachidae > Pseudophryne > Pseudophryne corroboree. The sequence continues at coordinate 161,089,224 of NC_086444.1, read as the reverse complement.
AAAAAAAATGTGGGGTCTGTTCTAATGTAAGATGGTGACGGCAGGGCGTGTAGTGCCTGCTGCCGTGCAGGTGTAGGTTCACCACTTACCAGGCGCCGCACTCTCTCACCTTCAGGTACCGGAACCTTCAACGGACCTGGAATTCTTCAGTCGGACCCGGACACGATGACCTAGGAGGAAGGAGATTGCTGAGTGCTGTCCTCCTGACTGTGGACCGAAACGCCCTCCGGAACCGAGAAAAATAACGCTTTCGGGCTAGGTGAGGGTCATCCCAGGCGTACGCCTCAGAGCCCGAATTTCACCTATTGGCACTCTCGCACCAGGTGGAAATTCTACCTTGCACCGGCGTGCAAGGCTCACCGTTCGCCCTGAAGGAAGGGAGACAGATAGGGACAAACACAGAAGGAACACACAGACAGATGTTACTCACCGTCCTACGTCTTGTGCTCCGATCTTCTCCACTTACAGGTCCCTGTAAGGAGGCAAAGAGAGAAACAGCCGTGCAGGGCCTAATTCTAACCTAGTGTGCATCCGCTACACTAGCTACATAAACAAAGCCCTCAAACTGGCTCAAGTGTGGGTGGTGCAACACAAACTATGCACAAACAAAACACAACAACACTTTGCCCTGCACGGTAACAACACACATATCAGAGTACAACATCAAATGGTGCTGTTCCTTTAAATCCCTACCTACCGCTGGAAGGGGGGTGGGCGCCGCACAGCCTGCCCACCTCCTGTACACTTCCTTCTATGGGGCTCAGGTCAAGTGGACCTGCCTACCTAAACACCTTAGGGTGGCCTGGGCCTAGTGCCCAGTGCCACCTTTATTCACCTTGGGGGGGCACTTATTCACTGGGCCTAGCGCCCCCTGACTGCACACAGGCCGGTGGCCTGACTTCACCCACGGGCCTAGCGCCCGCCTAACTTGTCGCCCGTTGGGTGACCTGGGCCTAGTGCCCAGGGTCACCTTATATGTACCTACTCTGCCAAAATGCACTAGGGCCTAATGCCCTCTAATGCCCACACAGGCCTAGTGCCCGATGTGCCCCTCGGGCCTAATGCCTGCCTACGGCGCTGTTGAGGTGGCTTGGGCCTAATGCCCAAACCACCAAATCAAATGGTGGCCCCAACCTCCTATCTGCGCCCCAGGCCTAGTGCCTGAATTGTGCCCCCGGGCCTAATGCCCGTCCCTGATGGTCTAGGGAGGAAAGGAGAGGGGGGGTTGCAGTAGCCTCACTGAGGCCTCACCTGATCCGGGGTCTCCGGCGCCCTCTTCTGCCGCTGGCCCGTCCTGGCCAGCGGCGTCGCCTCCGCTCCTCCGCGTCCAGCCGCCGCTGGACATCTTCTTGCAGGAGCCCGACGTCTTCTTGCCTCTTCAGCGGCCACCGGAGCTCTTCTTCAACCGCCCGTCGTCTTTTCCTCCGCGCCGGTTTCTCTTCTGCGCTCCTGCGCGCCGACTTTCTTCTCCGGGTCCCGGCCGCTTCTCTCGCGCTCTTCCGCGCGCTTCTTCTTTTCTTCGGCTCCAGCCCGGCGTCTGACGTCAGACGTCGGGGGCGGAGCCTATCACGCGGCGAGTGCCGATTGGCTCGCCGCGCCCGTCCCTGATTGGCCACCACTCCGGGAGCCGCGATTGGCTCCCGGAGGGCGCCAACATTTGAACGCCTCCACAGCCTCCGGTCCGGTGCAGGGAAGAGTCTAATCCCTGCACCGGACACCCGCCGCTCCTGCACTCGGACAGGCGCTGGGGACAGACAAGCTGCCCCAGCGCTGCCATACACACACTACCGCAGGGGACACAGATCCCCTGCGTGCTGCTGCTGGGATGTGTCCTGGGGTACAGGACACATCTCCACACTAATGTTACAGGAAATTGCATAACCAATTATTTGGAAGCCCCCATTTCAAAATTCTGTATTTGCCACTGATAATGAGATATATTCCGGGTGGACAGGAGAGGAAGAAAATAAATAAAAGATGGGGCAGGATGTAATGCCATCCGTGATGGCTGGAGGTGCGGGTTGCTTTCCAAACTCTGATGTTTATTTTCAAGCGGCAATCATTTACAAGGCATGGTTTTGCCTTGTAAATGATTGCCACTTTAAAAAACAAATGTCCGAAATCAGCCGGCAACCCGCACCTCCAGCCAACTCGGGCCATAAGGGGTAATTCCAAGTTGATCGCAGCAGGAAATTTTTTAGCAGTTGGGCAAAAATAGGATTTTGGTACCTACCGGTAAATCCTTTTCTCTTAGTCCGTAGAGGATGCTGGGGACTCCAAAAGGACCATGGGGTATAGACGTATCCGCAGGAGGCTGGGCACACTATAAAGACTTAAACTGGGTGTGAACTGGCTCCTCCCTCTATGCCCCTCCTCCAGACCTCAGTTAGAAAACTGTGCCCAGGAGAGATGGACAATTTCGAGGAAATAATTTTTTTTTTTTATAAACACGGTGAGTGTCATACCAGCTCACACCTCAAACACCGTAGAACGTGGTATTCAGTTGAATACCAGCCAACGGCAAGAACAAAACACAGCCACATGCTGAGAGAATATGTAACACAACACGTGTGTCCACAGAAGCAAAAATACTACCCCGCATGCTATGTCATGAATAACAGTAGCAACCGCCAGACAGAGAAGACACACTACTAGGGTGTAACCAAACACAATAACTGTCGACTTCGTACGCACTGGGACCGGCGCCCAGCATCCTCTACGGACTAAGAGAAAAGGATTTACCGGTAGGTACAAAATCCTATTTTCTCATACGTCCTAGAGGATGCTGGGGACTCCAAAAGGACCATGGGGTGTATACCAAAGCTCCAAAACGGGCGGGAGAGTGCGGACGACTCTGCAGCACCAATGAGCAAACATAAGGTCCCCAAACATCAGGGTATCAAACTCTTAGAGCATCGCAAAAACGTTTGACCCCGACCAAGAATCCGCTCGGCAAAGTTGAACCGCCGAGACTCCTCGGGCATTCACCCAAGAAAAACCCCTCTTCCCAAAAGAAGGAACCTCCACTGACTACGGTGACGGCAAAGCAGCCTTAGAACGAACGTGCCAAAGCGCATCACAGATTCAGTATGTATAACGCAGTCCCCCAAAGTAAGCTGGGAACATACCAGACAAATAGGGCCTCTGTTTCCCCACACTGAGCCAAATCGATGACCTACATACTCAACTCCCTGGCTAGATCAAGGGAATTTTAACCAGCTAATGCCTAAGTAACCCCCGGCATCTAAATAGGCCGATTTCTGCGAAACCCAGAAACCACTCTTGGTAGAACTACCAATCGAGTACTCAATTCCTCTCTATCCATCTGAAAGATCA